>NC_134700.1:164453271-164468271 GCF_043290135.1 Rhipicephalus microplus | reverse complement strand
CGGGTGGCTGAGACAGAAACACAAAGAGGAAGATTGGTGGAGGTGTGGACTCCCTTCTTATATCGTAGCATAAGTGACAAAATTTTTAAAAGAAAGGGAGTTGTACTGCGTTATAGATGGCTCCTCTTCCTGAAAGCACAAGCAGACGCGAAGCGTGCCCCAGGGATCAGTACTTTCGCCAGCATTATTTAACATCTTGATGTGTACTATTCCTATTCGATCAGGGGTGCAGACGTGTGTTTATGTGGACGACAATGCTTTTTTTGCTATGGCTGCTGGCATACATCGCCTTTACAATATTTCACAGTCGTACTTGAGTGAACTCGAGTAGTGGCTAGATGGTCTATAGTTAATACCAATAATTGTGCTATTGTGGTTTTTTCCGTCAACGAACCAGTGAGAATATCTCTGATTTACAAGCTGCAAGATATCCCGTAAGTGGATTCATTAATATATCTCGGAGTCATATATAATGAACAACTCTACAAAATGCACGTACGACCGGTATAAGAATTCGGCTGTGTTCTTTTTTTTCGGTGAGCCAGCATACCAGGTTCGGCCACTAGTTCTATTAGAGCGAGATGCTTTGCGGCTGTGCTTAGGCATTCCAAAGTATGTGGCGAATGCAGTATCATACCTGGAAGCGAGAACACCACACCTGTTAAGCCGATTCAACCTATTTAGGGTGCAGACTTTCTTACGGTTGTAGGATAGACTGTCTAATCGTATACTCAAGTAATTTTCATATCCATTCCAATTTATTTCTCTCCGAACACTGGCCTAGATTCCGCAAGCCACAAGTCATATGTGTACAAACATTACTCGACTCCCTAAGTGTCAAAACTTGTTACGTGCGTCCTTTGGCCATGCAACCTAAATTCACAGGCATTGTTTATCACGATGTTTTTCTGAACCACACGAAATTATTAGCTCGCGGAATCTCAAATTGACTGTTACAAGAGCATCTAAATATTCTGCCAACGAATGTGGTTATTTCAACAGATGCAGCACAAGCTGAGGAAAAACCTGGCATAGGAATAATACGCCCTCAACTTGACTGGTCCTTTTCTTTGTGACTGCTGGATTTTATCCCTGTTCTTATAGCTGAATTGATTACCATAATATTAGCTCTCCATAAGTTACCCAGTTCAAATACACTAGTAGCAATTATCACTGACTCATTATCTGTGTGTTTTCTCTCTCTGCACCTGTTGAAGCGCCTCTTCTAAAGCTTTTAAGAATACTGGTTTTCACGCACCTTCTTTGTGTCCACTTAATTTAGGTACCAGGACACAACGGCTTGATTTTAAAAGAAAACGCTGATTCTCAAGAAAAGGCAGTGCTTTTGGTGCCAATCATTCCGGTTTTTCCACTAACAACATACATTACAATTGCGCGATTCCGGACGCTAACTTTCAAAAGTTTATTATCAGACCCTGTATTCACAGTTTCTCCAGAATATAAGCACCTATTATTTCTCTGGAACAGTGGAGGAGGAGGAGGAGGATTGAAAGAGTAAGGACAGGGAGGTTAGCCAGTTCTCAGAATGGCTGGCTACCCTGTACTGGGGAAGGGGGTAAGGGGGATAAAAGATGAGAGAAAAAAGACGTTGAAAAAAAAGGGGGGGGAAGGTCATTGGACGGTCCACGACGCTGCTTACAGTCTGTCTCTGACGTATGTACATGCACGCTCTTACATTTTTTTCTTATAGATTCTTCAAATACCAGCACCCGGAGCGTCACCAGCGTGTTTCCTCCAGCACATGGCGTTCGGTGCATTCTTTGACCAGCTTTGCAGTTTTCAAGCTTGTGAGTGGCCCTTTAAAGGGTCACTCACCAGGCTTGACAATTTCGAGCTGACAAGCGCAATGCGCAGACGAGGCGTTCATGATCACGTCTGCCAAACTTTGCAACGCTACGTGCCGCGGAAATGGGTCAAGTTTTAAGATGAAAGCTGCTCCCCTCCCTTCTGCCGGCGCACGCGTAGAGAATGAGGGCATGACGAGGACGTATGAATGTTCCTACATACATGCAATGCAGTGACGTTGGTCATATACAAAGACGACTCTGCTCTGACGTTGTCAGGAGTATACCACGTGACCTGGCAAAATTATTTAACACAACATGCGTAGTCTACGTATTTATTGCTTTAAGACAATAATAAAACTTGAAATAAATAATCAGACGCAATAAAAAATTGTGCGTGTTTCTCTTTCATTATTTCCCGTGAAACGCTACAAGGTGCGGGGCTAATGTGCCAGCGTTTCGCATGTGTTCGTGACCCCGTGGTCAGCGCATATAGCAGATGACCGCCGTGGAATGCTCCTACGCGATCGCGCACTCATTGTGCTCATCTACTCTACCGGCCAGCGTTTCTGAACAATCCCGCAGAAACAGGCAGAAGACCACAAAATATTGCTGGTCAACAAAGCAATGGTGCTCGCGTGCTTGGGGGATGGACTTGTTTGGGCACGTCATGCGCACGTCACCTCTTGGTTGGACGCGGATCGCTAGGTGGCGTCGAGGAGCGCGGACGTGGAAACGTCGGCTCCCGCTTTTCTAAATGTTTTCGGTCGTTTCTTTGGTCCAAGATCACTTGGCTTTGTGCTTATTCGAACAAGCAAGTTCTGCGGTTTCAGTGGAGACGCCATTTTTGGCGGTGAGTGAACTCTTAGACATATTTTTGGACTTTAAAGTTGCGACGCGGCGAGCGTCCCCGCTAACCCTAAGCACACCTGGGGTTGGCGAGGAGTACGGCCGTTACACGTAGCCAAGTAGCCAAGGGCTCGGCCAGACGCAGCAGCTACTGGATCAACCTCCGTACGTCGCAGCCGACAACCAGGCACTGAAAATTCCTTCCACCGTAACCGTGGAGGGAATGGAAGAAAGCGCGGAGATCTTCGACGGACCAGGAGGGGCCACCGCCATGGGACGCCGAAGACAGACGACTCCGCCGAACGAGGAGCTGGCCGCTGTGACGATCGCTGTGACGATGAGGAGCTGGCCGCTGTGAAGCACCCCAGGGGCTTTAAAAAGGTCAATCGGCACTACACCGTGTGGTATCCGCTTCCAGGCTACCCCGCCTGCCCAAAGACCAGATCAGGGTAATTATGAGACCCAGATTTGGATTGGACGTAGCCCGAGTCGACCTCGTTCTGCTGGCGAGAGCCGTCATCATGGCCGCCCAGATCACCGACGAACAAGCACAGGAGGACATGATCTGCCCCAACAATATGCAAAACATCATTGTTCTTTCTACGCCGTACCAAAATAATGCCACATCATACGTGAACGTGCAGAAATTGCACACAAACCAAGGCTCGTTCGAAGTTGCCGCATACGTGGCCGCGCCCGATAATACATGCAAGGGCGTCATCAAGAACGTTGACCTCTCCCTTGACGACGCAATGCTCAAACGCCTGATTGTGCACGACCGAAATCCCACTGCCATCGAGGCAAGACGCATTAAAAAAGACCAAAGTCGTCGCAATCCCCTTTGACGGGTTGCGCGTTCCGAGCGCAGTGATATGCGGAACCGCCATGGTTCCCTGCTCGCTCTACAAGCGACAAGTCGATGTTTGAAGAACGTGCGGAGAAGTCGGCCATCGCGCCGATGTTTGCCGGCACACAAACGCAACGAGCAAGAAATGTCACAACTGCGGTGAAACGCTACAAGAAGACGGCGTGCATCACTGCGAGCCGAAATGCAAGCTTTGCGATGGCAATCACCCCACCACAGATCGCGAATGCAAAAGACGCTTCCACATTCCATACATAGTGAGAAGGAGAAGAAGACGCAGAAAGCAAGAGTGGCAAGCACAATAACGTCAAGACGCACCAACATCTGTCACGTTTAAGGAACCCTGCCACAACCAGGTGCCGGGACGGGAGAACGCCTCGAGCGTCCATCACCGTTCTCCATCCAGGGGGAGATCCCGATGCAGAGGGCGTTCCCGATCCAGAAGGCGTTTTCGATCCAGAGGCCGCTCTCGTTCCGGAGGGTGCCCCTTGACCCTGTCGGGATCCGACAACCACCTGTCATCTCGGGAGTGCTCCAGATCCCGATCGAGAACGAGACCAACAGCCACGCAGCAGCAGCAGCAGCAGCCGAACAATGGCTCCTGGGCCAGCAGGGTTGCAGGTGAATCACGAAGCACAAGTAGCCAGCCCAAATGTAAGGCACAGCCAGAGCATGCTCCCGATTCTCGTATTGTAGCGCTTGAACAAGAAAACAGGGCCCTCAAGAAGGAGCTTGAAGAGCTCCGGGCCTCAATAGCTAGAATAGAGAGTTGCCACGGAATTAATCTGTCGAGCTCACCGGCACCACCGACAACACGCTCACAACAAACGATCCACAACACACACAAACGCAAAGCTGTAGACAGCGACACGACGGAGCAGATCGAGATGGTCTCGATAGAAAAAGAAGCAGCCCTACTGACAAATGTCGAGTCTGCGACAACTAAGCTCAACGACAAAATTGATACGTTGGCGAACCCGCTTGCCAAGTTTATGGAAACCATTAAGACTTACACTGACAAAGCTGACCAGAGGCTCGTGAGCCTCGAGAAGATGGCAGCCAACCCACCTGGGGCAGGTGCTCCTCAGAACCTAAGCGCGGACAAACCAGCGGTTACGGCAAGCGTGCCGAGCATACCTTCTAGAGCTAAAGGCCGACCAGTCAAAGCACGCAATCTCGCGGAAATAACGAGCCGCGACGCACACAAGCTACCAAGCCAAATTGGCTGCTGAGAGTAACGAGATTAAGATCTGGCAGTGGAACTGTAACTGACTTCAGAAACGCAAAGCAGCACTAACACAACTATTGCTAGCCTGTAAAAAAAAGCCGCATATAATATTGCTACAGAAATGTTGAGAAAGCAAAACTACTAAAAGCATTGGCATACAGGGGTACAGGGTAGCCAGGCCGACCCTGCACCCCGAGCAGAACAAGACGCGAGGAGTGGCTACCTTCATCCGGAAAGACATAATGTTCACCGAAAGGGACGCCCCCGTATACAAAAAGGCCTGGAAACGGTCCTGGTGGAAATCTTACCACACAGGGCTGTTAAAAGAAGCATCTTCGTGCTCAATGTTTACAGTTCTCCATCAGATAAGAAAAGAGATTTCAACAGACTGCTTACCTCGGCGGTAAAAATGGCGGGTGACAATCCGCTCATAGTAGCGGGCGATTTTAACGCTAGGATTTCCGAATGGGGGTACTTAAATGCGAAGGCAAAGGCACCAAGTTAGCAGAAAGCGCGAATGCGCTGGACTTGCAGCTGATAAACAACCTTGCCCTCCCTTCAAGAAGAGGTAATTCGGTACAACGGGACACAATGCCAGATTTAACCTTCACCAAGAACGTCAGAGCTACCTGGGACAACCTCGCCGAAGACCTAGGTAGTGACCACTGCACCCTAGAAATTACCATTGAGAACGAGGCGAAAGCGCCAATAAAATTCAAAATCACAGACTGGGACCAGTTCCGTAAAATACGGCAGCAGAAGGGCAATACAGAACTATCATATGAAGCTCTCCTAAATGAATTAAAAATGGCAGCGAATGAGGCCACCAAAGAAGTCGAGACTGATGAATTCTTCCAGGCAATGGACTCTCACCTGGCCAGTTTGCTGCAGAAAAGGCATGGCCTGAAAGAAGCGTGGCGTAAAAAAAGTTGCCCGCAGCTTCCCTCGGGGGAACACTGAGGAGGATGCGGAGCATATTATTGGTTAACGGGGTGTTAAAGTGCGACTTACTTGGGTCGATGGCTAAATTGGTTAACGTGGTTGTGAAATGGGGTGTTAAATTGCGACTTACTTGGGTCGATGGCTAAATTGGTTAACGTGGTTGTAGGAGGGAGTGTTAAATGAGTGAACACGCACACACGTATGCGAAAGGGCGGCGCTGGTCGAAGGGACGTCGATCATTGTGTTTGCGGATTCGTTGGCATTCATTTCACGGCGACTTCGGACGTCGACGCGCCGTACAAACCAACGGACGAGCGGCAACTGAGCGAGCGAGCGCCGACCTTGAGTATATATACAGCGCGATGGCGCATGCGCTGTCAGCTGTCGAATGTTCTCGAAGGAGAAGCGCGCGCGCGGCACAGATGGCGACGGCGCGACGGCGCATGCGCTGTCAGCTGTCGAATGTTCTCGAAGGAGAAGCGCGCGCGGCACAGATGGTGGGCGACGGCGCGACGGCGCATGCGCGCGCGTCAGCTGTCAAATGTTCGAGAAGCGGTGCGGACGGCGCGGACGGCGCACTACAAGGCGCGAGTATAAGATGCTTCCGCATCTAAAACAAGCTCAACAGACACTTACGCACAAAAATCGCGGACCTTGGCCGCGAAATCGAATCTCACGGCAAAACAATCTGCGCCCAGCAGTGCAACAACACATGTGACGAAGCAGATGGCAAAATGAGGAAGGGAAGCAAATGGGGGCTGCTCAAACACCTTATGGCGGACAGTGACATACCCACCAGAGGCGGCACCCAGCTGCAAATTGAACGATTGGTGCACAAGGACGCCCAGGATAGTGGTGGATCCCAAGCTCTCCTCAAAACGCTAGGCCCAAAATATCTCCCACTGGAAAGCAAATCAGTAGCCTGGGAAAACAAAAATCCCTCATATGGAGGTCGACCGCAAGAAAAGCTAGACGAACCATTCAGCGAAGCTGAAATACGGTACGCTCTACAACAACTCAATGGCAGATCGGCGCCAGGGCCAGATGGAATCGACAATAAACTGCTACGGAATCTAGACGATAAAGCAATCGTAATCATTACTAAGAAGGTAAATGACGCATGGGAAACGGGTACCGTGCCTAAATAATGGCGTAGTGCAAAGGTTTCGCTCATCTCAAAACCTGAAAAACCACTAAGCATCGAAAACCTAAGGCCCATATCACTCACATCTTGCGTTGAAAAAGTAGCTGAGCATGCAATACTCAACCGTATCACGGACCACATTGAGAGCAATGGGCTCTTTCGACACAACATTATTTGCTTCCGCAGGGCACTGTCCACACAGGACGCCATGTTGATGTTAAGAGAACACATATGTTACGGCCTCCTCCACACGCCCAAAGCCATATTAGGCCTGGACCTCGCCAAGGCCTTTGACACCGTAAAACATGAACACATACTGGGTGAAATATCACACATGAACCTAGGCGAGAAATTCTACAACTACATTAAAGGCTTTCTGGCGAACCGAACCGCCACCATACGCATAGGAGAGCAATGCGGCGAACCCGAACGACTCGAAAATATCGGCACCCCACAAGAGTCAGTGCTCTCGCCATTAATCTTTAATGTGGCGATGCACAAGTTGTCGGAGAAGCTCGCTCAAATCCCATCCGTGCACCATGCCATATACGCGGATGATATTACCATATGGGTCCCATGTGCACACTCATATGGTGCCTTAGAAGGAATCCTTCAACAAGCACTGACTACAACTGAAGAATTTCTTAAGCCAACTGGACTCGCACTGTCCCCCACTAAGTCTATTCTAACGCTCTTTCACCCTCGACGGAATTCGGGCGAACAGGAGCAGCAAGTAGTGCTCAAAGCTGAGAACAACCAAACGATACCGCAAGTATATACGGTCAAAGTACTAGGACTAACGTTAAGCGCGAAGGAGGGCCAGAACAAAGAAGCACTCAAGCGCCTTGAAAAAAGCACGAACAATTTTTCAAGAGGCATTGCTAGAATCGCCAACAAGAGAGCAGGCCTCCTAGAAGACAACATCATGAAAGCGTATCACGTCTTTCTCGTAAGTCACGTAGCATACGTGTTCCCGTTTCTGAAACTTACGAAGGCTTAAATCAAAAAGGTCGACTCCGTGCTCCGCAAGGGACTAAAAACGACACTCGGCTTGCCCAATAGCACGAGCAACGAGAAACTCGAGCAACTTGGTCTGCACAACACAGCCGAAGAAATTTTCGAGGCTCAGAGAGCGGCACAGATGACACGCCTGTCGTTGACGCAAGCAGGCCATCTCATCCTACGAGACGCAGGCATTGGCCCAATTTTTCAACCAGAGAAAAGAACACAACTTGGTAATGACGTGAGGAAACACATTAGGGTTGAGCCAATCCCCCGCAACGTTCACCCTACGTTCAACAAAGGTCGAAGGAAGGACAGAGCGAGGGCGCTCATAAACAAGGCAAAAAAAAACACAACACTCATGCGCTATTCGTAGATGCCGCCCGCTACTATGGCTGGGAGGCATTTGCCATAGCGGTCGTTGATATAGACGGAAACCTCATAAACGCGGCAACCGTCCAAACAAGCCATGTCCACGAAGCAGAGGAAATTGCGATCGCGCTAGCCTTGCAAAGCTGCCAAGCCTACTCCACAATATACACAGACTCTAAGACGGCGGCACGAACGTTCGCGGCTGGTCTAGTAGCTAGAAGCACAGGAAAACTCACCGTCAACGCAATTAGAGAGTACGAGAGCAAAGAAACCCTTGTTAAGGAAGAGAAAGCTCAAATCCACGTATCCTGGTTCCCAGCCCACATGGGACAGTTACCGGGACTCCACCACTGCAATCCCAACGAAGAGGTCAACCGCCTGGCACGTGAGCTCACACGCCGCGCCACGGACAACGACCCCTCGACGAGTGAGCGGTACGAGAATCTCTGCAGCCAGGACAAAGCACTCACATACCACGAGATCACTTCACATTACCGGGGACAAAGACGTGCCTTCCCAGCACCGCACCCAAACTTAACAAAGCACAAGCTGTAACTCTCAGAAGATTGCAAACACGTACGTACATAACACCATCCACCTTACACAGAGTCGACCCCGACACACCACCCACATGCTCCTTTTGCAACCATTCCTATTGCAATTTTGAACACATGCTCTGGCGGTGGCCTACCCATAGCGCAGCACAACTGAATACCCAAGAGGCTTGGCAGGAAGCCCTCAAGAGCAATATACAAGCTGCATCTACAGGTGGTCCAGAGGGCCCGGGACATCGCTACAAGCCTTCGGCTGCCAGCGCCATCCTGAGTGGAGCCTCCAGGTTGAATTAGGGGCCGGAATGGCCCTTTCTCGGCCTCCTCAGGATATGTTTAAATAAAGTCAATCTCTTTCTCTCTCTCTTGGTTGGATGCCGGAGAAGGTGAGGAAGAGATTTGGCTTACGAAGGCTACGCGGAGGAGCGGCAAGGGTTTCGAGCTCGCCTCCTCTCATCCTCGTTTCGCAACGCTTCAAATAACCTGTTTTCTCCGCTCGTGATGAACCGATTCGAAAAATTTTTGTGGGAAAATGTTCCTCATCAGACACCCAACAACTTCTACTGTCTAACTGAAATTCGGTGTGGGGCCTGGTGTGTGGCCCTTTAAGAACAGAACAAAAGGGCAGACCTTAATGTTTCTTCCTTGATGGTATGCGTCCTTTCAGTAAGCATGTTACAACCAGCTCAACAGAAAGTGTTATTAAAATAAGTTTAACCTCAACCTACGGAGGAGTTCATCTAGAAATATTTTCCTTTGATTTGCGTACAATATACATTTTAAAATATTGATTCGTTCTCGTTGCAATAAAGGCCCGAAGGTGACTGCAGTAAATCACACCTGTATTGGTAAAAGTTTGGTGGGGGGATCTGGCGTCGTATCCTGGTAATTGCTATTTCTGTCCTTCTAGTGGAACACCATCGATGGCTCAAGGCATTCACAAACGCTCGCCCCTTCTTGTACTACAACGTTTATTGTTTGTATCATACCACTTTATATTCGGATAGTTATACGCTCCATTGCACGGACCCAGTCCGGATTCGTAGCTTCTGCTGATGTGATGTAAGGCCCACGATACGGCTTTCAGCTCTCCCATAGAAGAGTACCGAGTACTCTAAATCGTTAAACACTTTTTCTAAACACAGGGTTGTTTCGCTTTTTCAAATGTGAGGCCTACGGGACGGCTTTATGCTCTTTCATAGTAGAGTACGAAGTACTCAATACTCAAAATTGCTAACAGCTCTTTTTAAACACACAAGCTGAATATCATTCGAGAACGGGACGGCTTCATGCTCTGTCATAGTAGAATGCGAAGTGCTTACAATCATCAACTATTTTTAGGTGCAAAGCTTCTTAAGGCGTGGGATGAGCGTCCCGGATGAATGGATGGATGGATATGGCTGTACCCTTTAGATTGGGCGGTGGCTAGCGCCACCAAGCCGTAATACCTAATGAACCAAAAATTATATTTATTTTTTTTCTTTAAAAAGTGAGTTTGAGGATTCGTACTTTGCAGTGAAGGGTTTAATTTTCACTCGTGCTTTGATTTTAGCCACCAATCAGATAACCTCCTTCTAGTTAAGTCTACCCACTTAAAGTCTATTTTGCCATCACTGTCCCTAAACCCAGTGCTTTAAATAACTCTGCGCCATCAATCTGAACTATAGGGTGAAGCCCTTTAGAGAACATTATCAAGTGTTCGGCAGTTTCTTCTTCCTCTCCACACGCACTGCATACTGTGTCTACGCCTTCGTATTTGGCCCGATATGTCTTGCTTCGCAGTACTCCCGTCTTGGCCTCAAATAGTACAGAACTACCCCGAGTATTATCATAGATCCTTTCCTTGGCAATTTCCTGCTTAAATGTTCGATAGATCTCTAGTGTGGGCTTCTTAATCATGCCCATTCTCCACATGTCAGTCTCCGTTTCCTTTACTTTCTTCTTAACCGATAGTTCTTTTCGGTTTGGCCACCTGCTGTTTTCTAAGTATATACGAGTCAATTTCCTGGTTCGCTTCCTTCATTTTGTATCGACATTCTTCAAGTACAAGTAGCTGAAAACCTTCCTAGCCCAACGCTCCTCCCCCATTTCTCTCAATCGCTTCTCAAATTTTATCTTGCTGCTAGCTTCCCTGCCCTCAAATGATGTCCATCCCATATCACCTTGTATCCCTGATTTGGTGTATTCCCGTGAGCTCCTAAAGCAAGCCTACCTATTCCACGTTACTTATTTTTCTATTCTTGCTTGAACTTCTGATCTCATGCACAAGACCGCATTGCCGGACGTCAGCCCAGGAACTATGACCCCTTTCCATATTCCTCTCCCAACTTCATACCTATTGTAATTCCACAGTGCCCTATTTTTCATCACTGCAGCATTCCTGTTACCTTTAGTCGTCACGTATATTTTGTGTTCCCTCAGGTACTCGGTCCCTTGCTTATCGATACGCCCAGATATTTGTATTTATCTGTTATCTCTAGCGTGGCCTCCTGTATTCTAAGCTCACTACCTTCGTTGTCATTGAAAATCATGACTGCTGATTTTTCCTTACCTAATCTAAAATCTAACCTATCTCCCTCATTACCGCATATGTCCATTAATTTCTGCAAATCTTCCTTGTTGTTGGCCATTAGCACTATATCATCTGCGTACATTAATGCTGGTAGTGCCTGATCAATGAGTTTTCCTTGTTTGACTAAAGAGAGGTTGAAGCCCAGTCCACTTCCCTCTAATTTGGCCTCTAATCCTTGTAGGTACATCATGAATAATAAAGGTAACACCCCAGCCTAAGCCCCGTTTTACCTATGCAGACTTGGATACCTGTTTTTCCCACTTTATAACTGCCTTGTTACCTTTATAGACACCCTCTAAAAGATTAGTGACTACATGTTCCACGCTTGTGTGTCCAGTATTCCCCACAATTCCTCTTGAACCACGCTATCGTACGCTCCCTTGATATCCAAAAAAGCTAGCCACAGGGGCCTGTGTTCCTTTTCTGCTATTTCGATGCACTGCGTCAGTGAGAACAGATTGTCTTCCAACCTCCTGTGTTTCCGAAACCTATTCTGCAGTTCCCCCAGCACCCCCTCATCCTCTGTCCATGCCTGCAGTCTTTCCTTTATAATCTGCATCGCCAGCCTGTAGACCACTGATGTCACTGTTATAGGACGGTAGTTGTTTATGTCAGCTTTGTCCCCCTTTCCTTTATAGATCATGCTCATCCTGCTAAGTTTCCATCCATCGGGAACTTCACCATTGATTATTATTTTGCTAACTGCCTCTCTCAAAGCCTGCTTAGACTTCGGACCTAATGTCTTTATCAGCACAATTGGAATGCCATCTGGGCCTGTTGATGTACTACTAGGAACCCTTTTCTCAGTCCTTTCCCACTCTCTTTGTGAAAATGGAGCCATTGCACCACTTGATTCGTCCTTGTCTATTGTGGTGCATTAAGTACTTCTTTGTTGAAATTTTTCTGTCACCCTTGTTCTTATATATTCCATACCTTCGTCCCCCTCTAGCCTAGCACCTTGGGCTGTAGTTATAAAACTCTTCTTTAGGCTCGTCTCATTTCTTAGGGAGTTTAGAAGGTTCCAAAATTTTGCAGCTGCTTCTCTATCTTTTTTATGTACTTCTGCCAGCCACTGGGCTCCCTTTCTTCTAATCTTTTCATTGATCAGAAGGGATGCATCCCTTCTACAGCTTAGAAAGATTTCCCATTTTCTTTCAACATCATCTGTCGGTTCAGCCCGCTGCTTAGCATGTTTGTGTTCCTTAGAGGCTTCCTGACGTTTTGCTATGGCTCTCTTAACTTCCTCATCCCACCAACTTTTGGGTTGGTGTCTTCTTTTCCGGGGAGACTTGTCACGCGTCTTAGCAAGCTCTAGCTCAAAGAATCTAATTAGATTCGTGTATGTCCACACTGTCTTATTATCCTCCGTGATTACTTTCTCAATGTGTTTAGTGGCTATTTCAATTTGCCTTTCTGGATAGAAATTTTCCTGTAGTTGCTCATCTTGTCTCCTTCCCCCCTTCACTGCTCTTCCAAAACTTAGCTTGATACGTTTGCGATCACTACCCAGACATCTGGAGCCACCTTCATCTATGTGCATTCCCCTGAGCTTATCGTACATCCTATGTGACATCAGTGCATAATCTATCGTCGTCTGCAGCCTTCCTACCTCCCATGTTATTTGCCCTTCACACTTCTCGGTACTGTTCAAATGATCAAATCAAGCCTTTCACACATATCCATGATCATTTTGCCTGTCGGGTCGGTATACCCATCTATATCTTCTATATGCGCATTCATGTCTCCTAGTATAATTAACTCGCACTCTCTTCCTAACTCCTGAATGTCCTTTGATATACACTCTACCATTTCCTGGTTTTCCTCTCTGCCCTTTGCTCCCGTCCACAAGTACACGAAATCAAGGAGTGTCATTTGACCTGCCACTTTCCCTTTTAGCCATAAATGTTCCTTGCTTTCCTGCTTGACCCTTTGCCGGTCTGTACTTTTATGACTGAATGCCCCAATACCACCCCCCTTTTTGCTGCCTTCTGTTCTATTACAATAGTCCCACGCGTAGTCCGGATTGATCGGAGGTTGTTCCATGCCCCTGAGATGTGTTTCTACAAAACCGTATACCATCGGCCTCTCTTCCCTTAGCTGTTCCTCTATCTCTTTTCACGTCAGCCTGTTCCTACTACCCTGCATGTTAATATACCCTATGTCTGAATTGGCTCGGCGCTCGTGGCTACGTCTATTTATGCCCCGGATTCTACCTATCTTAGATATTGGTGCCACTTTGGAATTGTATCTGTCCATACCACCTGTCGAAGAGTCTCCCTGGTTGTTTTCCTCGTTACTAGGTATCCTGCACCCCGAAGGGCTCGCTTGCCCCCCAAAAAATCTGCTGCGCGTCCCGCAAGTCGCCAATCCACCTCATGACCTAGCCGCCCATCGAAGTGAATTCTGTCTCGTTAAAAACCACCCCACCTATGCACCTCTCTGTTTATTTCCACCACCTCAAGGCCTTTATCTCGACTCATCCACCATATCTTTTGGTTTGCAGGTTGCTATGACGCTCACCGCTCTTTGCAGGTTGCTATCACGCACCGGTATCTCCGGTATCGTGCATATCACTACCTGTACCTTAGGAGAAGTGGCGCGCATCTCATCGACGCCTTTCGCTAGTGAGGTTGCTAGTCCTGCTGTATCTTCATTTAAGACATCGTTTAAACCGCCTGAAATTATCACGAGGTTTCGTCTATTAGCTGTAGTATTGAGTTTTGCGCTCGCTTGCCTCATGACTGCTTCAAGCTTGCGTCCTGGGAACGCCCCTAAAGCAACCCTCTTGTCACCTCTGACCCTCTCTTTGATGGCTTCTCTGCATCGATTTAAATTCGAGTCCCCGGCGATTATCACATGCTGTGACTTTTCAGCTGGAGCGTCCTGCACCTGGGGGCTACTTGCACCTGTGACGCCGGCTGCTTTGTCGCCTCCCTGCCTCACCACTACCTCGCTGAAGCTGGGCCTTGTGACAATTGAACCGGCTGAACCTGTTTTTCCAAACTTGCTTGCTCTTCCTTCTCCACCGTTCTGGTTGCCGGTTCCCTACTGTTCTCTCCGTAGGCCGCTTCTTTGTTCAGCTTCGCTAGTGCTTTCTCGGCTGACTTCAGTCTTTCTCCCATTGCCCTCGTTTACTCTTGCTCTGTCGCAACGCTGTCTCGAGTTCGGTGATTCTCATCAGCAGTTCACTCTAGGCAACCATCATTTTCTCCATTTTTTCCTCGACCTCACATTGCCTACACTTCGCGTCAGCCTCTTCTCCATCCGCTTCTATTCTTGGGTCCACTTTCAAACCCACTCCACATCCTCAACACTTTACAGTCTTTTTAACCCTGTCTTTCTGACGCCAATTGTCTCTATACTCGACAATTACTAAACTCGAGCCCTGCACTACGAAAAAAAGAAAGTCTAAGCTCAACTACAAAAATTTGCGTGTTCAATGTACGCGCACCTCCCCCACGGGGTGGCAAAAGAAAAAAACATTAACAAAAATTCAAACACACACACCCGCACTAACTAATAAATACCTGGTGACTGGCCCCCGAAAAAGCCGTACCGTAAAATAAGTGCTACGAAGATTTCAACCGCTGCCTTATAATAAAAAAGACAAGCTCAAAACATGCAAAAACACTTATCTGCGCAGTCGATCCGGAGCGCTCAAAAAACACGT
>NC_134700.1:163973271-164083271 GCF_043290135.1 Rhipicephalus microplus | reverse complement strand
TGCTCCGGTGAAAGTTAGAGGCACCAGCATGAACGTTATCAAGACCTGATGTGCGCCTATCTATTCCAGGAATGGACAGAAAATCGCGTTTGCCCTTATGTGGCCTAAAACAACTTACGTTATCGTTTATATCTACAAAATATGCCTCTTCCACACATGTGTTTACTGACGGGTCTGTGCGACCCACTGCTTCAACAGCGGCGTTCGTCATACTAAGTCTAAATACTAGCGAACGCTTTCGTCTAGACCATCGAATAACATCAACGGCGGCAAAGATTGTGGCCATCCGCAATGTAATTCGTTATAGATTGACGGAGCCTCCTTGCAGCTTGACTATACTTTGTGATTCTAAACCAGCATAAAGCCATAAATTCGGTGCCCAAATGGAGGCCTTATTATCTCCCTGCTGAGAAAGTGCTGAATTACACGATGTAGCCCTGGAAAGGGGCCATCGTATAAGCTATCAGTAGATTCTAAGACAATGTGCCCAACGAAGAAACAAGCAAGCCGATGCGGAGGCAAAAATGGCTCACGAAAACGCCGCAATGTTGACTATTTCGTTTTCACGACCGGATACTAACTCTGTTGTGTATACGTTCCTTTAAAAAAAACTCCAGCAGCATATTGCTTTATACGAAGTTACCATCAGCGCCATCTTGAAAAACTCGACCCAGATATGCAAGTTAGATTACCGCTAGTCATGAAAAGGTGCAGTACAAGCTTATTGCACTGGTTGCCATTAGGTGTGGCGTTTACTCGTCGTTACCTATGCGTTACGGCCGTGTACACAGCCCCAATTGTAAGGCCTGCAGCACCTCCAAGACGATTGAACAACTCTTTTGCGTCTACCCAAATATATTCCGCAAAGGAATTTCATGGCCACCATCTCTATGAAATGTACCAAGCACCAAGTTTCCAAAAAATATCTGTTGGGACCACCACCGTTTCATCAGGGCTATATTCTAAAAACGCTGACCAAGTTTTTAAAATGTACAGAATTCGACAAAATCGACTATAAATTTATTCAAGGGCTTGCTTCACCACCATCTTCCTCCTCATCATTGTCTTCTCTCTACGTTCTTTTCCACCCCCACCCCTCCCTAACGCTGACTAGCAGGCTATGATTCAGGCCGACCTCTCAGCTTTTCTGTATCGTTAAGCCTTTATTTCTCTTTCTATCTCTCTCACCGTAAATGTTCCCCAGTTGATCGTTATGTAAAGAGGTTGAGGAAGCACTGCAGCCATTTTCCGAGTCCTCCGCTCCACCGCCTTGTCTTCGTCGCTGATACTCGAAGCACACAGACTATCGGTAAAAGAGGAAGCGTGCGAAGAGTGAATGCAACACGAGAGCATGAATAGAAGTGGATGAATGGATGGATGGATGTATTAGGCTATGCCTTTTAGATCGGGTGATGGCTTACGCCACCTAGCCATAAGGTTAACTACTATCGCTGTGTGTTTAGAGATTGAATTTCACTCGCGCCTCGGTTGTAGCCACTAATCAGTTAGCCTCCTCCTGGTTATTTCTACCCATTTAAAGCCTATTTTGCCTTCACTATTCATAAACCCCAATGCTCTGAAAAATTCCGCATCATTATCTTCGACTATAGGGCGGAGCCCTTCACAGAACATTATCAAATGTTCAGCCGTTTCCTCCTCTTCTCCACACGCACTACATACCGTGGCTGTGCCTTCGTATTTTCCTCGGCATGTCTTGGTCCGCAATACTCCAGTTCTAGCCTCAAATAGCAGACGAATACCCCGAGAATCGTCGTAGATCTTTTCTCTTCAAATTTCCTGCTTAAAAGTTTGTGTAGGTCTCCAGTGATAATTTCGTAAGATTTTCCATCTTCCACACATCCCCTTGGGTTTCCTTCACCTTCTTCGTAACCGATGCTTCCTTTTAGCTTGGTATTCTGCTGTTGTCTAAATACTTGCGTGACAATTTTCGAGTTCGTTTCTTTGATTTAGTATCGAGATTCATGATTACAAATAAGCAGCGCACGACGTTTTACAAAAGAGAGACGATAGGGACACCGCTGCACTCTCAACTAGTTTATTCCGTAAAAGAACTTGGTTAATATACAACAAGACGGTGTACCTCGAGCTACAATGACAACGTATTTTCTAAAAAACCAACTTCGAACTTGTTGTATATTAACCAAGTTCTTTTACGGAATAAACTAGTTGAGAGTGCAGCGGTGTCCCTATCGTCTCTCTTTTGTAAAACGTCGTGCGCTGCTTATTTGTAATCATGAACTATCACCAACTCGCCCAACTTTCGGTTTTACTGAGTATCGAGATTCTTCATGTACGAGTGACTGAAAAATTTCCTAGCTCAACGCTCGTCCCCCATTTTTCTCAATCGCTCCTCAAATTTCATCTTGCTCCTAGCTTCCCTGCACTCAAACGATGTGCATCCCACGTCTTCCTATACCCCCTGATTCGAGGTATTCCCGTGTGCACCTAAAGCAAGTCTACCTACGCCATGTTGTTTAATTTCCAATCTTACTTGAACTTCTGATTTCATGCACAAGACCACATTGCCGAACGTCAAAGCCGGGACCATGACACCTTTTCAAATCCCTCTCACAACGTCATACCTATTGTAGTTCCACAGTGCCTTTTCTTTCATTACATCTGCATTCCTGGTGCCCTTTGTCATTACGTATCTTTCGTGATCTGTTAGATACTCAGCCCCATTAATTATCCATACGCCCAGGTATTTGCAATTATCCATTATTTCTAGCGTGGCTTTCTGTATCCTATGCTCACTGCCCTTGTTATCATTAAAAATCATGACTACCAATTTTTACCTGCTGAACTTCAAATTTAACCTATCTCACTCGTTACCACAGATGTCTATCAATCCCTGCAGATCTTCCTTGTTGTCGGCTATTAATACTATATCATCTACATACATCAATGCTGATAATGACTGTTCAGTATGTTTTCTTTTCTTAGCAAAATAAAGGCTTAAGCAGAGTTGACTCCCCTCTATTTGGCTTCTAGTCTCTGGAGATACAGCATAAATAACAAAGGCGACAAGGGACATCTCTTTCGAAGCCCACGTTGTATCTCTATAGGTTCAGATGCCTGTTTTTCCCATTTGATAACTCTCTTGTTACTTTTATAGACATCCTTTAGAAGATTAGTTATTCCATCTTCCACATCTAGTGTGTCAAGTATTCCCCACAAGTCTTTTTGAATCACACTACCGTAAGCTACTTTAATATCTAGAAATGCCAGCCACCGGGGACTGTGTTCTTTTTCCGCTATTTCGATATACTTCACCTACGAAAACAGATTGTCCTCCAACCTCCTCCCTTCACGGAACCCATTTTGTTGTTCTCCCAGCCCCACCCCCCTCTTCTCCACCCATGTCTGTAGTCTTTCCTTTGCTTTCTAGATCACCAGCCAGTAAACTACTGATGCCACTGTTATAGGACGGCAGTTGTTTATATCGGCTTTGTCCCCCTTTCCTATATAGATGATGCTCCTCCTGCTTAGTTTCCACCCATTGGGAGCTTCATCATATATTAATGCTTTGCTCGCTGCCTCTCTTAATGTCTGCTTAGAGTTTGGTCCTGGTTTCTTTATTAGCATGATTGGGATAGGCTCCCAACAATCGCAAAGCCTTTCCTTGTCCACTCCGGAATCCTTGATTACCTGTATTAAATGCGGCTTCCCATGTACACTTGCCACGTCAATACTGAGCTCCTCGCCCAAACGCACTAAATTCAGTTTTTTTAACTTGTTCAAATCCAAGGTCGCCCAGTGCAGACTTCCGTTGCTCAAGCTGCCGTGAAGGTACCTCAATAAACGCTGCCTTCCCAAAGCACCAACCAATCTACTCCTTTGGAAAGACATCACCATCTAACCAAGACACCTGGTATAATCTGTACGGACAGTGGGCTCTCACCGGCATCGGCACCATGAAAGAATCCAACCGGATGTCACCGCTGCCACCAGTCGACGTGACCGAGGAGTGGGCAACAAGTGGACACCTAGCCGCCGGGACAGGAGGAACTCTTGGGAGGCTTTTTGACGACACAAACAATTTATTTACATATTTGCAGGAGTTCTATATACTAGGCGTCGAAACGCGCCATTACATGAGACACCACTGGCCCAAGCGAGGCCCAGATAAAGAGCACATTTGATTCAACGCATTCTGCTTTAGCATCGTATGCTACCCAACTGACAATTCTAGTTCAGCTATCCTGCCCATCTACATCGCTATCTGCTAAGAATAGCACCTACGGCTCTATGCTTTCTGGTTTAGCCGGTGCATCTGCACTCCCTCTCTGCTCAGCCGGAGGTATCTCATCTGTCCCAAGCCGAGAAACGCCTTCCTTTACGACTGAGTCATCTTGACATTCTGTGATGCTTGGGAAACCTGTCATCTCCGACCGGCAACGGACGCCACACTCAGCAGCTAACTCAACCACGCCTTTCAAGTTTATTGTGCCTGGTTTCTCTTGATTCTTTTCTTTTACTGCGACCTGACCACCGGCATGTTTCGCCAGGACACTGCGAAGCTCAAGCCTCAATCGCTTCATTTCCAAATCATCAGCTGCAGCTTCCTTTTTACGTCTGGTGCTCACCCTCTCTCTTTCTGGCCTTCGCTGGCCCTCTGGCGTCTCTCATAATTATATGGTGGTTTTGCCACGCTAAACTCCACATATCAATCAATCGCTCGCCCTCTCATGTGCCATAAAAAGGCGAGTGTACTTACCGAGTTTGCCAAGTATCGTAAATATGTAAATAAATTGTGTGTTTGTGTCGTCAAGAAGCTTCGCAAGGGTTCTCCTTCCCCGGCGCCTGGGTGACCGCCTGTGCACCACTCCTCGGTCACATCAGCCCCCCTTTTTCGGAGGGGCATTACATAAGGGATGAGGTTTGTTTAGGTTAACAATAAGCAGGGAACGTATTTTTTGGTGTTGAAGACTATATTATTAGTCTTGAGAAACAGATGATGAAGCAATGCGGACGAAATCTTGGGGAAGGCCGTTCTACCTAGTGGCTGCTCAAAAAATACGGACATAGTTCACAGAAATCATTTTAGTTTTCGGTGAACATAAAATATTACTCTGTATGTAATAGCAAGCCATACCATTTAATGCTGAATGCCACCTAAATACCTCGCTTTCTGTACCGCGTAGAAACAAAAAGAACGCCTAGCTGAACTACTGCAACATTCTGTATAGTACTTAAATCAATCACTCAACTGACTAACCAATGAATCAATCAGCCATTAAACCAATCAACCAATTAATTAATCAGCCAACCATTCAATTTTGCTAGTAGACTGCGAAAAACATAAGTCAAAGTTTTTTACCAGTTAAACTGAGCTAATTTAAACAGACATAATGCTTTGATCAAAGTGATTGCGACATTCGCTAAATGAGCATTAACCATGCTAACATTACGGGATTCACTGAGAGACAGTAATTCAAAGGGATTCACTTTGAGCATCGTATGAACTGTACACATACGTTGTGTGATGAAAGGACCACATGAAAAGATATATTCGTGCGCTTTACGAATTGTAGTCTATTATTCAAAATCGCCGGAACTGAAATGCGTGGGAATATTTATCGCATAGTTTTAGGTTTCTTATGTTCATAATCTCCATATCTGTATATCCTGGACCTCAGGTACTTGTTCGTAAGTTTTGCACATACATTGAGCAATATGTGGGCAATAAAAACCCTTCAACGATCAATACACGGTGGCGAAGTAGCCTACTTTTACACATGTGTGCAAGTACAAAGAAAAACAACAGATGATGCATGGAGATAGATAGAGCTAATGAAATAATTGCTGGCTCAGAAAGAAGTTTGCATAAATTTAGGGCAGTAGTAAGTATCGCGTACGTTCGTTCAATACCACACATGCCGATTCTGTCAAGTTTATAGCTTGTATAGTTGTACTCGTGCGACGTCATTGCGTTCAAACCATATGAATTGATTTGTAAACTATGTCATGCTGTTATTTCTTATACTCTGCAGATGCCAAAAACTGGTAGAAAGGGCTAATGAGAATGTTGCAAAATATAAGGTGGGCTTAGAACGCGACACTTAGTGGTGGTACACTAATACCGCTCAAGTGAAATAAATATTAAGCTTGAATGCATTCTTGTTATGTCCACTCATTGATGCTTGCCAAACAGGGCTGTCATGGCATACATCTTGAAGCCTACCACATAATATTAAAACGGCCTGCATGTCATCGCCATAAAGTCTTTAAATATTGGTCAAGGCATAAGTCGTTTATCTGCGGGATATATATGTCATGTCTGCACAATCTGACATATACCAATTTACCGATTCTATATATATATATATATATATATATATATATATATATATATATATATATATATATATACGGTGAAAGGTCGTTTAGCTCACCGAGATATCTTGCATAAAAAATGACACAATTTAATATGTTTCCGCCGGTGTCTGCACAGATAGTTTATTTCGTAATGATGCTCCTAGGAATGATGCTATGAAGTCGTAATCTGCTTGATTCACTAGCTTTTGCTATAATCACTGAAGCTGTCACGTACTTCGGAACCGAAATGAACTGTACACGTGGAAAGTATCGCAATGCACTGTGCCTCTGGCGAGTACATCTTGCTGAAGCGACAATGAAAAGCATACTATAGCAATCCTCTTCAGAATGAGGTTTTATTTTTGTTCGTGCTTTATATCGTTCTTCAGAACAACCACCACTTGAAAACGTGCACGCTAAAGAATATTTCATAGGCAACATAGAATCTCGCTTACCTAAAGAGTCGACGCAGTGCCTCTGGACGTGACATGTTTTATTCAGGCCCATGCTAGAGCGCTGGAGAATTGCGAGCAGACAGACCCTATTGCTTGAGCCGTTGTCTTGCAGTGGCCCTCCGTTAGAGCACGAAGCACTGAGAGCCATGGTGTTGCTCCTTCTAATAAAATATTAAACAACTCGGATGTTAAGCGTGGCAGCTTCATACAGAAAAACTCTACAGGTAGGGTAGCTTTTGGGACTCTAATTGGGTAGGTATACCGCACGGAAAAAGTCGAATTACAGAGAAACTGAAACTTTTAAACAAAGAAAGGTGCTGCGAGAATTTTTAGGGAATACGCACATGGCGACTGAGTCAGTGTTCTACAGTCAAATGTTCCCGGTTACGTTAAAGAACTAAGTTCCATATGCAGGAGAGGAAACACGTATATTGTACCCGGTATGTTTGTTAAAAACAGAAGGGATTCTTTCGTTCCCGGAATAGTTTTTCAATTCAAATGGGTATGTGGTTGCGGGTATATTTGTTAGGAGGAACTCCGCTTTTCAGTCCACCTTGTCATCTTGAGCCATCAAGAAAAGATAATGCTCTCGAATGAGATTTCCCGGAAATAGCGTTGAAGGACTGCACTTTCAGGTGTTCTTGTATGCGAGGGTGGCTGTTTTATTGAAATACAAAAGCTTTTGCATGAGGCCTCTTGTAATTGCTTGGTACAGCGTTTGCGAAGTGTGAAGCGTCTGTTGGCTGTGGTGGTGTGAACGCTGCCACATGTCTGCACTGTACAAAGGCTCTTCGGGAGGAATACTGACTCTTGATGTGCACTAGGGCGGCCTGATGAAGTAGGCCTACGAGCCAAGCGATTCGGGCGAACAACTTGCAAATATTTCACGAAACGTCTTCGTTGGCCAGAATTTTTTTCGTGAGCCGATAGCCAGTGAATACGTAACTCATGCACATATAAATGGAGTTCAAAAGTGGTATAGTCAATAGTTTAAACCCAATTCGCAATGTATAGTACAGACTGAAAATTTTCTGCACAGATGACTGTTCCGGTGAACAGTCGTTCAACCACCCTCCTCACCCAAAAATACCACGCGTGAAAAATAGCTCAACGCGGCTTTCACAGTGGCCACCCGACACGCCACAACCACCACGGAAGGGGGAGCAGTGTGGTGGAGGTGGCGAGGATGAATCAGCAATGCAACACAACATAGACAGCCTGCTCGCACGCCATGACCTCCTAGCACATCTATAAAAAACAACAAGCAGCGTGCCCGCCACAGCTCCAACAGCTGGACAGATACCAAGAAGCAGATTCGACCCGATCACAAATAAGAACCTTCCGAAGTTTAGTACACCTGAACAGAGTCAATTTCCGGCAGTACCTGAAGTGAAGCTTTGGAAGCACGAGCCCGCAGATATGGTGCATATCTTATAAAAATGCAGACGGATAAGAGTAATGAACCCTGAGGACAACATAGGACCGATCTTCATCAAGAAGCGATTGCTAAACGATCTGATTATCTTGAATCTACACCACAGACGGCGGGAAATCTAGCGAGCCTGGGCAATAGGAGAAAGCATATATAAGTCACCACACATTCCACTCCGTGGTCTGAGCCCGGGCTGGCATCCTTGCTGGCGCTTTTTTCCAGATTTCTGTTCGTCCATTCATTCGTTGATCGGGCTAATCTTATTCTGTGGTGACAATTCTTATGAAGACGTATAAATGTGAAGCATGTGAAGAGAAACAACACTGTGAACAAGACAAGCGCCAACTGGCATGTGGTTTTACAGGAGCATGCATACACAATCGCATGATGGAGACACACCCATCACGAAGATCAGCCGAATAGTAAATGCTTTGGCAGATTTCGTAGTTATGCTTCTCGCGCAAGCCTATTCAGAAGTGCGAACAGGCACAACGTCCAGGTTGGATTGTAAATAACTCGCCCATTTCACCTTCCTAAGGCAGGTTGCTGAAAGAAAACATGATTGCACGCCCACTTAGCTTCCTCGTTTTTGCCATCGCACATGCACGCACATGTCGCATTTCTCGGCGTTGTTTCATACTCGGTTTGTGCGTGCGTGTCAATAGTGTGCACTGCGACACCGATGGTGAAACTGCGAATTAGCCTGGAGTGTGAGGGTATTTTCCTTCATAATAGAAGGCTGATGACTCACAATGGCGCAAGTGTGCAAAAAGTTTATTTACTATCTTCTCGTTTATGTCGACTCCGTTGGTCTCAGTTTAACGTTCTTGTCCCTGACATCACCGCTGGCGACAGCAGTACCTACGATATTTTTGAGCTGATGGACAGTGGCCGAACAAATCACGCAAGATGAAATTTCTGCCGGCATATTGGCTTTACCCTGCGTCATATAATCTCGACCCCATGCTGGCCGACTTTCAAGTATCCACCTTTCTACAAGTGCCATGAATCTTCTGAATTGTACAGTCTTGTTCCTTTTGCTGTGGCCTCGGTCTTGTTCCGCATGCGTCCATTCACTTCAATGCAGCCGGCATCCCCGGCTAAGCTGTGCCAACCAAGGAGTCCGCTATAGTTATCAATTCGCCTGGAGCAATGTGACTCTGGGACGCACATACTAATGGAAATATCCTAACAAAAGAAGAGTGCTTGAGTGTATGCAAAGGTTGCGTCTGCTCTGCATGATAGGCGGCGAACTTCAGCCAAAAGCGCCGGTTTTCCATTTATGGCGGGCACGAGGTGAGCAGTGCGCATAACGTCTTGCCAAAGAAAAAAAGAAACACTAGCAGTAAAAACGATGACGTGATGTCAAGTACAGAATCACCTGTAAGCAATAACTGCCCACGCACTTCCGTGACGTTGGAGGTTGAGGGCAGGGTCTAGCCAGCCCTTACTCTACGGCAAGGCCATCATATCATTTTCCATTTGGTTGTCATTTGATGTATATAGCTCACATGGCTGTTTAATCTACCTGTCAATAAATCTGTGCCCAGCATCGAGAACTGCGCTTGCGAGAAGAAAAGCAAGTGGGGACAATGCAAAGTGAGAATCTGTAAAGCCATGCGAAAAAAAGAAAGGGGGGGGGGGGGCTAGTCCTGCATGGCGTCGCTGTTGCAAGGCTAAAGGCCTTGCGCAGCTGTATTTTTGTGATTTGATTGTTCTGCTAAGGTTTTATAACATCAAGTTCTGCAGTGTTCGGCTAGTCATATGAATATTTACAGTTCATAATTAAATGGCTATGCTGTAGGAAGGATAGAATAGCCATTTTAAGCATTTCTTTTTTTTGTTTATTCAACAAAATAATAACGGGAACATATACCATGGAAAGTATAATAGACAGTGAGAGAAGCAATATCAGAAAGGTAGTGATGTTAACTAAATTGCATTCATTTTCTACCACACGCGTGAGAAGAGGGGATTAAGAGGGTAAAGAAAAGAAAGAGAGAAGTAGAGAAGAAAAAGTATAAAATACGTTATAAGGGTGTATAAATTAAGTGGTACGAAAAGATAATTTGCCTCTGGCAGCGACCAAACCTGCGACCTTCGAATAATGCGTCCGATGCTCTATCATTGAACGTACAGTGGTTAGACAATGTTATACAATGTAACAGGAAAGTAGATTCTCGCTTGTTCCGGCTCTATTACCATTGCAGTTGTCCTCTTTCGATATATGGTCGGCCCCAGTGGAACCATGCTTACTGTGATCGACTGTAATTGTTAAGCTTGCGCGTTCGATACCGGCTGCAGTGTTCGCATTTCGCGAGGTTAATCGCCAGAGGCCCGTGGGTTCTGTGATATCAGTGCGCGTTGAAAAACACCGGATGATCAAAATTTTCGAAGCCCTACAGCGTCTCTCTAAATCGTATCGTGGTTTTGGGACGTAAAACCTAAGATATTGTAACGCACTTTTCAATAAACTCTTTTAATAAGCTAACGTAGGCTGGGCGAACTTGTGCCCGAGAATTATAGCACAGCTAGATCGTCTCGAGGAGTGCCTTCTGCCTCTTCTTCTACGTTCTTCTTTTTTTTCAACCCGGTTCGCGCGCAGCTGGGTCCTGCAGGCTCGTGCATCGCAAATCATCTAGAAAGCACAATTATTTGCTAGCGCTCGTAATTTGAAGTCACATTGTGTCATTGCCCCCTTTCCAGAGTGCATCGTCCCGATGCTTGAGTCAAACTGGTTGCATGGCAGTCATTCACAAACCCTCGTCGGGGATGTCGTTAACGTCAAAGAACGTTGTATCTTCAGCGTTTCATTGCCTGTCGTGATATGGTTTCATCATGACGACATGCACAGTTTCCGTGCGATGCCGCCATCGGGATGAAATATCCTGTCCCTCTGGCGTAACTTCGTAGTTGAGCGAGCCGACGCGGCGGAGCACTCTGTACGGACCGAAACAGCGGCGAAGCAGTTTTTCTTACAGGCCACGTATTCGTACAGGAATCCACACCCATACTCTGTCTCCTGGTGCGTACTGGACGTCTCTTCTTCGAAGATTGTATCGATACGTGTCGGTTTTCTGCTGTTGGAGAATGCCATATCGTGCCAGCTGTCTAGCTTCTTCTGCTCTTTGTATGTAGTCGTGAACGTCATAGTAATTCTCGGGCGTCTCGTCAATAGGTAACATTGCATCTAAAGGTGTCATTACCGTCCGGCCAAAAACAAGTTGGAATGGCGTCGTCCGTGTTGTCTCTTGCATCGCAGTGTTATAGGCGAATGTTGCATAGGGTAATATTTTATCCCAAGTACGGTGTTCTATATCAACGTACATTGACAACATATCAGCCAGCGTTCTGTTCAGTCGTTCCGTTAGACCATTTGCTTGAGGATAATATACCGTCGTTTTAGATGCGGAAGCATCTTATACTCGCGCCTTGTAGTGCGCCGTCCGCGCCGTCCGCACCGCTTCTCGAACATTCGACAGCTGACGCGCGCGCATGCGCCGTCGCGCCGTCGCCCACCATCTGTGCCGCGCGCGCTTCTCCTTCGAGAACATTCGACAGCTGACAGTGCATGCGCCGTCGCGCTGTATATATACTCAAGGTCGGCGCTCGCTCGCTCAGTTGCCGCTCGTCGGTTGGTTTGTACGGCGCGTCGACGTCCAAGGTCGCGGTGAAATAAATTCCAACGAATCCACAAACACAATGATCGACGTCCCTTCGACCAGCGCCACCCTTTCGCATACGTGTGTACGTGTTCACTCATTTAACAACCCCTCCCACAACCACGTTAACCAATTTAGCCATCGACCCAAGTAAGTCGCAATTTAACACCCCATTTCACAACCACGTTAACCAATTTAGCCATCAACCCAAGTAAGTCGCACTTTAACACCCCGTTAACCAATTATATGCTCCGCATCCTCCTCTGTGTTCCCCCGAGGGAAGCTGCGGGCAATTTTTTCTATGACTGGTGTGCGTCAATTTCATGATACATTTCATCAGGTCGGCCGTAAATGCAGTCCCTCGGTCCGTGATCAACGCTTTTGGAGCTCCGTGCCGCAGTACTATGTTGGAGACGAAGAATTCGGCTACTTCAACGGCTGATCCTTTAACTAGAGTCGATGTCTCGGCATATCTGGTTAAATAGTTGGTCGCAACTATTATCCACCTTTTTCCCGATGACGACGTAGGAAATGGGCCCAGTAAGCCCATTCCTACTTGTGTGAATGGGGCTTCTGGCGGTTCTATCGGTTGAAGGAGACCTGCTGGTTTTAGCGGTGGCGTTTTACATCTTTGGCAGTCCCGGCAGGTTCTGACACAGTGTCGTACAGAGCTAAGCAACTTCGGCCAGTAGTATTTAGTGCGGATGCGTGCTAACGTTCTGCTTACTCCTAAGTGTCCAGCTGTGGATCGTCGTGGCAAGCCTCCAAAATCTCTGGTCGCAGAGGTGAAGGGACGACAAGCAGGAATGTCGCTGTATTGTTGTCAAAGTTCCTTTTATACGGGATGTTGTTTCGTAGGACAAACGCTGACAAGGCGCGGACAAAAGGTCGTCGAACATCGACAGACTGTCCTTGTAGGTACTTGATCACGAGGAGTATCTCAGGGTCGGATCGCTGCGGATGTGCCATCTCTGATGGTGTCACAGCTCCCAAGAAAATAAAATCTTCACCATCCTCGGTGGAAGCAGAAGCAGCAGGTTGAATCGGAGCACGTGACAAGCAGTCCGCATCACTGTGCTTGCGACCTGACTTGTACACAAGCGTGATATCATACTCCTGTATTCGCAAGCTCTATCGTGCAAGCCGTCCACATGGGTCCTTGAGAATAGCCAGCCAGCATAGCGAATGATGGTCGCTTATAGCTCGAAAAGGCCTACCATATAAATATTGTCGAAACTTGTTGATAGCCCATACCACGACAAAGCATTCTTTCTCGGTCGCTGAGTAGTTCACCTCAGCTTTCGAAAGAGTGTGACTGGCGTACGCAATGACTCGTTCTTGTCCGTTTTGCCATTGGATGAGCACGGTCCCAAGACCTAAATTGCTTGCATCCGTGTGGATATCGGTTTCCGCTTCCTCGTCAAAATGCGCCAGAACAGGATGGCTTTGAAGGCACTTTCGTAGTTCATTGAAGGCATCCTCTTGTTCGGCAAGCCATACGAAAGACATTTCCTCTTTTGTCAGCCGTGTCAGTGGTTCAGCAATTCGTGAAAAATTTTTAACAAACCGTCGATAATAGGCGCAGAGACCTAAAAATCGCCTAACAGCCTTTTTGTCTGTTGGGTTCGGAAATCTTGCTACGGCCTCAGTTTTTGCAGGCTCTGGGCGGACGCCTTCTGCGCTGATGACATGGCCGAGAAAAAGGAGCTCACGGAAGCCGAAATGACATTTCTGCGGTTTTATCGTCAAGTCCGCTGATTTGATCGCAGTGAGCACGGCCCGGAGCCTTTCCAAATGTTGCTCAAAGGTAGCAGAGAAAACTACAACATCGTCGAGATAAACCAGACATGACTGCCATTTGAGACCACAAAGCACTGTGTCCATCATCCGTTGGAATGTGGCGGGTGCTGAACAAAGGCCAAAAGGGAGTACCTTGAACTCGTATAAACCGTCCGGTGTCACAAACGCTGTCTTTTCGCGATCTCTTTCGTTCACTTCTATCTGCCAATACCCACTTTTAAGATCCAATGAGGAAAAATACCTGGCATTTCGCAGCCTATCCAGCGTGTCATCATTTCTTGGCAGAGGATAAACATCCCGTTTGGTGACGGCATTCAGCTTCCGATAATCAACGCAGAAACGTAAGGTTTGGTCTTTTTTCTTCACAAGAACAACAGGTGACGCCCATGGACTTGATGAAGGCTGGACTACATTGTCTTTGAGCATTTCTTTAACCTGAATACCAATAGCTTCTCTTTCTTTTGGTGACACTCGGTAGGGATGCTGGTGTATTGGCCTCACTGACTCGTCGACAATGATGCGATGTTTAGCGACAGGAGTGCGTCGAACTTTAGATGACAACGTGAAACATTCGGCGAATTCCCTTAAAAGACCCTCTATTTGCTCTTTTTCGCTTGGTAGTAGGCCTGGCTCGATGTCGATGGCTGCAAAAACAGACTCCACGTCTTCGAAATCAGAATCATTGGTTTCAAATGTTCGCAGCTCCGTAACCTGGACGAAATCATTCAGACTGGCGATGACGGTTCCTTTTGCAACGTGCTGCATCTCATTTCCAAAGTTTGTGAGTAGAACATTTGCACATCCGTCACGTAACCTAACAAGGCCTCGTGCCATGCAGATCCCTTTTTGGAGTAGTAAGGCAGTGTTGTTGTCAGCAAATCCTTCGAATTCACTGAATGCTTTGTTGTTTACTGCGACAGATATGCTCAATCTTGGCGGAACCATGACTCCATCATCTGCAATACAAAGGTCATATACGTTTTCTTCCGTTTCAAAGGTACCAATCGCGTGCCTAGTCGAGAATGAGACGGAAGATTCTCGCAAGTTAATTACAGCGTCATTAGCTCGCAAGAAATCCATGCCGATAATCAAGTCTCTTGAGCATTCCGGCAGCACAATAAAACTGGCGACGTACGTGAAACCCCGTATTCCGATTCTTGCTGTGCATATTCCAGTAGGGTCGATGAGGTGCCCTCCTGCTGTGCGAACTTGTGGTCCCTTCCAAGGAGTCAGCACTTTCTTTAGTACTTTAGAAAGTCCGCTACTCATCACTGAATAATCTGCGCCGGTATCTACTAGTCCGATGACTTTGTAGCATCAACGAACACACGTAAATCGGAAGTAACGTCACTATTGAAGCACCAGTTTCTGAATCGGTCGTCGTTCAGAGTCAGCAATGGAGATTTTTCTGCATTAGCGTCGACAGCGGCCTTGCCTCCACAGGTCGCTGACTCTAGTTTTCTTGACGCGGGCTTGGGGAACGAGACCTTGGGGAGCTTGCTGAAGGTCGGGGGCTAGGCGATCTATACCTCCCCGTTGTCGTTGCCCGAGGTTGGTGTCGTTGGAAGCAACTTGAGGTTTGACGACCTGACAGGTATTCTTCAATTTCGAAGGGACGTTCACCATTTCGTGGTCGAGGTGCATTAACAGGAAAACCACGGAGTCCTACCTGGTGGTAGTGGCACGTTCGGTAGAGATGACCAGGCTCCCCACAGTGGTAACACAGCGGTATCCTGTCGGGAGTGCGCCAGACATCGCTCTTCCTTAGTCTCCTCTCTGGCGTTGGCTGCAGGGTGCTCGGCGGCATCGGGTACTGCATAGGTGTAGCCGCCGCGACGTCCGCACGTCCTGGAGGTCCTCGTAGTAGCACATCAGCATGCGTCATTCTCGTCTTCTGTTGTAGTGGCGGCCCTGGCTGTGCGTTGCTCGAAGGTTCGCGTACCACCTGCCTGACCTCCTCACGGATCACATCGGCCAGAGACGAAAGCATTGGAGCGTTCTGGTCAAGACGCTGCCTCTGCAGCTCTTCTCGCACAACAGACCGCACGAGCTCGCGTAGTGCTTCCATGCCGTTACCGAAGGCTGGTGGCAACATGTCCAAGGAAGTGACGATCGCATCCCGGTTGTATAACCTTGCTCGCTGTTGTAGCGTCCTTTCCATTGTAGTCGCCTCGGAACGAAACTCGGCGGCGGTGCGCGGCGGGCTTCGAATTAGTCCGGCAAAGAGTTCTTGCTTCACGCCTCGCATCAGATGGCGCAGCTTCCTGTCTTCGCTCATATTTGGATCCGCTCGGCGGAATAAGCGAGACATGTCTACCAGATACATGGCGACAGTTTCGTTATTGCGCTGATTTCTTGTCTGGAGCGCAGCTTCAGCTCTCTCTTTGCGGTTTGTGTTCGGGAAAGTAGCGAGCAGCTCCCGTCGAAAATCATTCCATGACCGGAAGGTGGCTTCGTGATTTTCATACCACGTTCGTGCGCTATCTTCCAGTGCGAAGTAAACACTTCCACGTTTGCGCTCTTCCTCATATCCGTTAGCCTTTGCGACGCGTTCAAAGTGCTCAAGCCAGTCCTCTGCGTCCTCGTAGCTTTCACCGTGAAAAGGCTTTGGTAGCGTTGGCTGGTTTACGACAATGTTGGCTGGAGTGACCTGAGCTGTCATGTCGGTTGCGTACCCGTTCACAGCCGTTGATGTTCCAAGCGAAGTCGATAAAAGTGAAAATTCAGGACCCTCTCCACGTAGGCGTCGACTGCAGCGCTGATGAACAGTCGTCAGCTCGTTGGGTCGAAATCGCTGTGGTTCTGGACTGTGCTCCGTCACTCGAGAGGGGCTTGGCATCCCACCCAGCACTTCCACCAGATTTGTAACGCACTTTTCAATAAACTCTTTTAATAAGCTAACGTAGGCTGGGCGAACTTGTGCCCGAGAATTATAGCACAGCTAGATTGTCTCGAGGATTGCCTTCTGCCTCTTCTTCTACGTTCTTCTTTTTTTTTCAACCCGGTTCGCGCGCAGCTGGGTCCCGCAGGCTCGTGCATCGCAAATCATCTAGAAGGCACAAGTATTTGCTAGCGCGCGTAATTTGAAGTCACATTGTGTCAATATTCTTTTCAAACGTTGAGGTAATCTTCCGCTCGTCGTTGTCATTTTCCCCCAGCCCCACCGCGGTGGTCTAGTGGCTAAGGTACTCGGCTGCTGACCCGCAGGTCGCGGGTTCAAATCCCGGCTGCGGTGGCTGCATTTCCGATAGAAGCGGAAATGTTGTAGGCCCTTGTGCTCAGATTTGGGTGCTCGTTAAAAAACTCCAGGTGGTCTAAAGTTCCGGAGCCCTCCACTATGGTGTCTCTCATAATCATATGGTGGTTTTAGGACGTTAAACCCCCCATATCAATCAATCGATATCATTTTCCTTTCTCATTATGTCAATGATACGTATTCGCTTTCCATTTCGCATTGCTTCCGACATGACTTCGAAGTGCATGCGTACATTCCTGCGACTACCCATGGTGACTCCAAGCTTGAATTCGCTGCACGGAGGTAGGGCGTCAGCAATTACACCATAGCGGTAACGTCACGTTCTTCGATGCATAGTGGACACACATTCCGGGAGCAACCAATGGTGTCGACTCGTGCTCCTGCATTTTTCGTAGCGCGGTGTGATAAGTAGCTATTGCGGAAGTGAATACTGCGGTGCGCAGTGACGTCGTGGGAGAGAGGGAGTACGAGTGTGCTCGGTGGTTGTTGTTACTTTACGTAACGCTAAGTGCTGCCCTCAGTGACTGGCGATGCGCAGAAGTGTGATTACTGGGCGAGGAAGTTTTTGGATTCTGTTTACACATTACACCCTCCTTATAGAGCTCGATCCACTGTTAAAATTATTTGAGGACGATCACTGATAAACGTCAACTCGGGCACTGTGGTTGCCTTCTTGGCTGATGATATACCCGAGGACGCGGGAGTTCTGACATCGATCGATACCAAGAGCCCCACGCTGACTGCAGCGACAAACTCAAGCGACTCCACTCGCCAGATGCCACTCAACACTTACATGTCATCGCAGCTTGACATGTGACAAATCGCTTGATTAGCTGCAAACACGTAAAATGCGGAGGTTATAGGGGGTGTCTGTGAAAAGCAACCTCCAGAAAAACATTGTCATGCTGCTCACGCCAACGCGGACGATGTTATAACAAGGGCAGACGATGACAATCCCCACAAACGGTTAAGGGACCTAGAAAAGACTTATCCGATCAGTTCAGCCGCGGGTGTGACATAAAGAGGAGGCATGAATTCGAAAACTAGTTCGAATGAGCCACTGCGATCTGTAGTGCTTCACACGTTTAAACTCTTGTAATAAATTTCAACGTTGACGTGGGGAGCCTTAATAGATCTACAAATTATCCTTAGGACTTTTATTACCAGTTCAAAGCGTGAACACAAAACCTGCCATGTCATCCTATAGGGTCCCTTCAATAACCACATATAATTCCTGCGCGTTGCATGACCGGCCTCTTTCCGATGGAGGTGGAAATGTTGTACGCCCGGGTGCTCAGATTTGGGTGCACGTTCAAGAACCCCAGGTGGTCGAAATTTCCGGAGCCCTCCACTACTTCGTCTCTCATAATCATATGGTGGTTTTGGGACGTTGAACCCCACATATCAATCAATCAATCAATCAATGACCTGCCTCTTTCGGATCAGAGTCACACGTATGCCAATGATCCTCTTTTGCTTCACGACCACACTTCTGGTGGCGCAAATTAATGTATGAGTGACAATTAGGGTGCACACGGGTGTCAAACACAACACTTTCCATCGCCATATAGTTTGAACAGAGTCAATTTTCTTGATTTGATTCCGCGAGATGCGAAAGACAGCGGATAGTTGTTAGGCAATTCAATCGTGATGGCGGTTTTATAGTAATCTGAGGTGCTTGTGTTACAATCGTGGTATTCTTGCGTATTATCATCCGAAAGATTTGAACATAAACCAATAATGTTTTTCGTTGTGTCTCCCGATGCACTTTTTTCAATATATAAATTTTTGTCACCATCGCAGCTTCTCACTTTGTTTCATTTTTTATTGAAGCCTTTGTTTACCTATTGAAAGCAGAAAGCCCGCTGATGTCATCTCCCTTCTGCTATCTTTTTTAGAGCCTTTCTCATGACATTCCGGCAGAGTAGCATGCAGGGAATGATTACTATGGCGGCTATGTTACTTGAATAAAAACAATGGACCCAGTTGCATTCATCCTAAAATCTTTATGAAGTACGAAGCAGAAACGCACTTCCCCTTCAGCTTCACTCGCGTTTATGGGTCAGCAAGCACTGTTGATCTGAGCCTGGAGGCTGCTAGCGGGAAATGAAAACTTCCTTTGTGATGCCGGGGCGCCCTCGCCGCATTTTATTTTTTTTTTCACCCTCGCTAATTTTCTTCTTTTCCCGGCTATGCTATACGTTAGACGGCTACGCTATACTTTACCTCGCCTTCTTTTCTTGCAACGCAATTCTATTTTCTACCCTCTCTTTCCTTGCCTTCCTCGTCACCTTCACATATTACCACCTCACCCTCACTACACTTTCCCTCGCCTTGGTGTATTCTATTATGACTGTGCTATGTTTTTACTCTCCCCTCGTCTTTCCCCACATCTTTATTCTGGCGTCATTTTCCTGCCCCTTCCTGCAAAGACCGAATTCTGGTATGCAGCATGTTATAAAATAAAATAAATATATACAACACGTGACTATGCTGGCTAGCCTAAGCTTCACCTCCTCCCTTCATTATTTTTGTTCTCCTAACCAAAACACCCTTTTTCTTTGTCTTCAATTTCCTTTCCGGCCTCCTTGCGGTGCATATTATACATGCTACACCCTTGAGGCATCACAGTTACACATGGCTACAACATATCTAGTTTATTATGTATTACCTATACAGGGACCTTTAGGGAAAATGATTTATGATGAGGATGATGATAGTGATGGATAGCTTTACCTGCGTGATGCGATTAATGCTATGCTGAAATTTAACCTCTACCTTTCTCATATTAGTCCTCTTCACCCTCACATCTACCGCACGATGACTGCATAGGACACGACGACAGCACACGATGACAGCATAGGACAGCGAATGCCCCTAAAGTGTTCCGCCATGAAAAGTTCTGCTGAATGTTACACTCTCTGTAACACTTCAAGGTGAAAGTCTGCTGCACACTTCATCGAACACGTTCTACTATTGTACACAAGGAATAATGCCGGTCATAGCAAGCCACACTGCTACAGCCTCGCATTAAATTACCTTCACGTTCTTAGCGTAATCGAACGTTTCTTTCTTCATGATGAAGTCGCAAGGAGTGTTTGTTTCCTCGCCAAATGCCAGCCAGAAGGTCAAGCTAATGGGGGTTTCTGCAGCGCTGTATAAGCCTCCCACGTTTTTCTCAATGTTCACCTCGAAAGTAGAACCTCGAAGTCCAAGTATACATTCTCGCTTGCTGTATACAGGAGAGCGCACGAAGCTGAGACGATAGATTGCCAGCAAACAGAATCTCTTTTTCTTTAACTTTGTTCATCATGAAGAAACCACTTTTCTTCTTTTCACAGGCCTGGTGAGCTGACGTTGATAAGATTGGCTTATTGTCTTGTTGCCTCCAAGTCGATTCATCATCATCATAGCATCATCTCTCCACGTGTTTGTTGTGCAAGAAAATGTTTTCTTTACAAGCACTAACGAAACAAGAGCTATTGTGTTTTTATTGCGCTTGAGTAAAAGAAACAGCTGTTTGTCCTAAAGATGCTGAAAGATCCCCGACCGCTTCATTCGGCGTGAGAGCGGCATCAAACAAATCCTTCTTTTGTTTGGTCTCCGGAGACTGCTTCCTCGCTTCTCTTCGTATTTCGGTGCTCAAACCTAGCCGGCACGAGGCTGCCACTCCGACAAGTCGAGTGCTAGCCTTCTTAATGCCATTCTGCTGTGTCTGGCGGCTATCGCCGTGGGCATCAAAACAGGATATTCTGCTTTTTCACTCTTATGTAAAAAGAACAATTCGACAGCTTTCCTTACAGGAAAACACACAGCTTTATCTATACACTTTCGACAGCTTTCAATCTACCGCCACAGAAATATGAATGTTTTTCAGGATGAGAACCAGGAACTCGCTTTTTCCGAATATCTATCTATCTATCTATCTATCTATCTATCTATCTATCTATCTATCTATCTATCTATCCGCCTGCCTGTCTGCCTGCCTCACAATCTCACATCTTTTCATAATATATTCATCATATGCAAGTACCGCCATACAGCGGACATTCGAAGGAGAGGTAGCTACTACATACAGGAGATGCTTGACCCACGCCTTAAGCAGCTTCGCCCCTAATAAACAGGCCCATTACCTAATGAGTGTTTAGGCTGAAGCTTTAAAATAAATGTAGCATGACAGACATGGTAGAAGGCGCTGGAGGATTCTAGGAAGACTATGACTATTTTGTGTCTGGTCACTAATTTACTTAGTGAAATCCTGCAGGATATAAACAAGTCGTGTAACGGTGGACAGATCAGCCCTGAAGCAGTGTTGATAGAGGTGGCGAGTCCTATTTGTCTCGATGAATCCAGTAACAGACTTTCATAAGATACGCTAGAAATTTTTGCAAGTACATATGAGAAATATAGGCCTGTAATTCGATTCAAAAGAAGCATCACGAGATTCGTAAACTGGTGTTATTTATGCGACTTTTTATTCAGCTGGCAATGTATGGGGCAGTATCCACGGCCGTTTTCAATGACTAGGAGACGAAAGAGGCTGCTGCACTTCCCTTGGGCACGTACCTCGGCAAAGTGGATAGAGAAATGAGTACACGCTTAAAAATTGTATGAACCGTTTCATGAGTTCTTCTTCGTATCAAGAGAGCCAGGGCCTCCTAGAGCTGCGGTACTGAACAACAATTCCAAAGATGTTTGCTTAAGGAAAGAGAAAATACTCGCACGAAGCCGAGCGTATACGGGAGATGTGGTACGAGTAGTGAGCCTCGCGCATTTCAGATAAGAAAAATTCTTGTAGAGGAGATTTGCAGATGTCATTCGTTTTCGAAACGTGGGAAACGAATTACGAAGAAAAAAAAGTGTATTCACTCTCAGAGTGCTGCGCCAGGTAAGAGGTGCGCAAGATGGCCGTGGGCAAGTGGTCTGGAATAGAGCGCTGAAGTTCCTAACTCGTGCTTCCAGGAATTGCATAGCTTTCCTGCGTGGGATATGCAAGTAGCACTGCCTGTCCCCGAATGGGTTTGCTCTTGATAAAAGGCGAAAGCAAACGTATTTCGCTTTAGCGAGTTATTCTAACCCTTCAACAGGGTGATATTGCCTTCAACGGACTGGGATACTGAAAAGAGAGTTTCCTACGATCTCTGTTGCAGTTTCGGGTTATGTTTATATAAGTGGGGGAGGCGTAATAACCAATAATAAAATCACATTTTCACTCTGAGCAATCACAGACACTCGAATTTTCAAAAAATAACAAAATAAAAAAAACCGTTGGAAACTCACTGTTAGTTTTGTGATGAACGGTTTTTGCTTTGAGAAACAGTTCGAAATAAAATTTTGTCGTCTTATTAAAGGGTGTTGGCATGTTTAGTTCTGAAAACATGTTTTGCCAACTTTAGCCCTAAGCATTCCAGGAAGATATTACAACTAATCCTGCTTCGTCTGCGTCATGATCTAGTGAGTTCGTTGGAGTGTAGGTGAAATGTCAAGCAGAAACTCTTAGTAATATAAAAATGTAGAGGTGAGTATTCGTATATATAGCATCCTATTTTCCTAATTAACCCGATTTTCTTCCGCAGAGAGCTCGATCACTCATTGTTGTTCATTTTCAGAGGCGAAGCTTCCTATGTCGTGCTTCGTTCCCCCTTCCATATGCATGTGTGTAGCCACCTTTAGTTTGACTTGTTCAATATATGGTGTTGGGAATATCACGACTAGATGGCGTTAGTGGTTTTCACAGCATATCCGCGGAGTGAATGACGATGAGTGAGTCGAAGCGTTCGTTCCTCCATCCGTTCGTTCGTCCGTCCGTCCATCTGTCCGTCCCTCCGGGAGTCCGTGCGTCTGTATGTCCCTCCATGCTTCCATTCGTCTGTTCGTGCGTCTGTACTTCTGTGAGTCCGTCCGTGTGACCTCTATCCTTACTTCTGTCCGTCCCTGTTTCCGTCTGTTCGTCCGTTTGGACGCACGTACGCATGGACACATGGATGAATGGATGGACGCTTCACCCCACTCATCCTTTTTAACTCCGTGGATATGCTGTGATTTTTTGTGGCTTCCACTCGAAGCACCACTATACAAATTAAAGTATAATTAAAATGTAGCATTCATGCTTGCATTTTTTTAAGCTCTGTATGTAAGGTGCAACTCATGTACAGCGAAAAAATATAGCTATAGAGAGAAAAGGTAGTTAAATGCAGGAATGTTACGTACAAAGTAACTAAGCTATGTGCTTGGGGGAATGAGGAATTAGCCATAAACGGCTACTTTGACGATCAACATGGCTGAAAAAGAAACACTTCTTTTCTTAATTTTATTGCGCACGTTTATTCATCCGGACAGTCGTGCGTCACACCGTAATTTTTGTCCACATGGCCTCATCAAGTGTGAGGCCCATGGGATGGCTTTATGCTTTCCCATAGTAGAGTACAAATTACTTTTAATCATTAACCACTGTTTCTACGAACGAGAAATATTTCATGAAAAAATGGGCACATACAAATTGTCTAAACGTCGCCGTTCGATCACTGTCATTGATTGAATCTCGAGTGTTCTTTTTGAAAGGGGTTTCTTTTGATCAGGGTTGCATGATCTGGTGAATCACCCCAAAGTGATTTGCGTTAAGCTATGCTATTTGCGAACAAACATACACGTTGAACCTGCAACCAAGTGGCGTTTTATGCAAATAATGATTGTGGCTCAGAATGATGACGTTGAAAAAGCAATACTTGTAGTAGTATGAAACACAACAAAAATACGGTGCAGTCAGACACAGCTTACTCGCCCCACGATTGCGCAAAACTTCGGCTGTAGTCCGTGTTCGTGGAGCTCGTTTTATTATTTCGCCGTGGCCTCGATGTTTGTTATTTAGTGGAGTCCCTGTCGTACACGAGTGAACTCCAGCCCTGCAAACTAGTTTTGCGCGCGCGCCTGGGGAGGGAGCTGGACACTTTCGACGCCGAATTCTCGTTTCCCGTTCACAGTGGAAGCGACATGGAGGCAGACAGTCACCCGGCAAGACCACGACTCTCCGTTTCACGCAACGGAGATTAATAAGTGAGCCTGACTTTCTCCACGTAAAAGCGCTTCGTGTGTTTCCGACGTCGCCCCATGCGGGCTTGCCAACACTCCCCCTCGTGGGTTCTCGCGAAGCTCAGAGTAGCTTCCAGTGAGGCGGATGGAAAACGGCTCCCCGGACGATTTTTGAAAAATGCGACCGTCTGCATCCCGTTTCGTGTGAAGGGATGGAAATTGGAAGGGCGGGGACACAGTGGCGGCGAGGCACCAGCCACTCACTGACGAACAACTAACGCGCACTGCAATTGCACTGAAGCGGATGCCAGTGTATGTACTAGATCGGGGACGCGTTCGCAGGAAGCATTTGCGGCACTGTCCCTAGTGCGTGTACATTGGTTCGCCGAGCGAAATGTGCAGCACTGAGAAATCGTTGCTGGGAAAGTTTTCGCAGAGTTTCCCGTCACAGCGAGGGAGAGGGTGCTCACACTCTGGAAGGATGTTCGGTTGTTCGCGCTGCGCCAAACGTTCCACCTTCGACGAAGTTCGTTGCTTCTGTAATTGGAGTGGCTCCGTTCTTGATTGATATAGCGGCGTCGACCAGTTTGTTACCGGCAGATGCTGAGCGCTGCAATGTTTGCCAGTAGGTGACATTTTTGCGTTGTTAGTCGATTGTACACGAACGAAATACTTCGAACAATCTTATGCTCGCTTGAAAGTACATTTAGGATTCGGCGAGTTTCTGCAAAGACTCCTTCATATGAAGCCTAGGTCACTCTCATTTTATTTTTTGGTGTTAGCCATCAAAGTTTTTTGGTGACACCTATACAAATCTAAAGTGCAAAAAAAAACTTCGCTAAAAAATCTTGATATACTTGTCAGAACTTGTCCCTCTTGGAGAGGTAGAATGGATAATGTATTTGTAAAAAAAGAAGGCCCCTATTTTCTCCGATTTTCTGGTTGTGTACACAGATTCTTGTTAATCTCATCTCTTACCCGACTGAATTCATTTTTCACTTTCTTAAGATCCTTTGTCACAGAGGCGTAACTCGTTTCTTGATAGAAAGAAAGCATTTTGCGTGCAGTGCAATAGATTACACCGGCGTGACCATATGCATGCGGAAAAGCCGACAACGCAACATGTTTCATTATCAATGATATCGCATAGGTTGCGTGACGTGCCTGGAGGTATCGTTAACTGTGGCGTAAGCTTCCTTGAGTGCGACAAAAAAGAGAACTTGACGGAGTCTGATGTAAAAAAAAGTGGTCTGTTTTATTAACGTGCCGCTTTAAAGCCTCGGAAAGACTAATTCAAACTCACAATGCCGCGAATCTATGCACGCAATCTCACAGGATCTATTTTTAGCAAGCGGAAATCACCTAAGTACGCGTTCTCCAAATGGCCTACTTCCAATCGTCTGTGTAGTCGTGCTGAGCGTGTCGTAATCGAAGTGATCGATTTGCCGGCAAACGAATGAGGGTCACTGGCATGTTCACGAGTGAAACGGAAAGAGAAATGTGAGAAATGTACTTGAAGGGTACACATTTTGTTGATGATTTTAACCTAGTAAGGTAACCCAATAGTTGCGGAGCACGCGAGACCTTTGTTGTTTCAACGTTTGAGCGCTTTTGGAAAGGCAAGAAAAGAGGAATTATGAGTTGTCGTGAACAGACAAGTACGCAGAAAAGAACTGAGACGGACTCAGTGCTACTATTCATGAATGCAAAGCAACTAGCTAGCCTATGAGATTTATCAAAAAGCACGAGTTACGAGCGCATTGCAAAAATCTATCTTAATCCACGTAAAATAAATGTTTTCGGCAATTTTAACAACTAGTGTGTTCGTGAGCTCCTCGAAGTAGCTATAATTCACTGACGTAGTGAGTTTGATTACATTATAATTTAAAACGTGTATGCAAAGAGTCAGGAAGGGCTCGTTAGTGCAGATTTCTCGGGAATGGGAATACTGATGAATTTAACTCGATGTCGAACGATCGAAAGTATCCAGAACACAACAAGGAAGTGTCTATTGTGTGAACGAACTTTCATTTTTTTTAGAAATACGTAAATTGAGCAATCGTTTTGCCTAAGAGCAGTGCAAAAGAATTCCTAACTTTGTTCACATTGTGAACGCGGCTCAATATTCTGATGTTTTAGTTCGGAATGTGCTCGAAAGCCACGCTCTATTACGCACCAACAATGTGATGGTGGATGGCTGCCTCGCCTTTCTGAATGTGTGTGGCCGTTACAGCTTGCCGCGATTGCCGTTTTCGTTGTCTTTTTGTCACTTATTTGTGGGGCTTCGCACTCGGCGCTTCAAGGATTGTCCAAAATAACTGGTTTGCAGCCAAAAATGGCCATATTGCCCGGTGTTTACTGCTATCGAACAATATACATATTGGCGGGATCTTTAGAGCAAATACGAATCATCCATTTTTCTGACGTGAGTGATGAACTACTAAGCTTTGATTGTATACGAGAATAAATCAATTTTCTGCGGTCATAGCACGAGTTTTTTCTGGAACAATACACGCCAAAGTTATATCTTATTTTTATATGAGAAAATAATTGAACAAATCGCCAACCATGAAGAGGAGTGCAATGACAATTACATCAGTGACAACAATGACAAAGAAACCAAAGACAATAACAACAGCAGATATAGTGTCTCAAGAACTTCGCATTAGAACACGTGGCAAAAAATTAAAGCGAGCTCCATGCCTGTTCAATCTGAGTTAACAGCCGAGCTGGCAAGCAAGCACCACCACCTAGCGAACCACATTCAGTTCTATCGTCCTCTTTTTTTATCATCTTTTCTATTTTATGATGTGTCTTTCATGTTTTTTTTTCATCCATGTCGTCCCCTCTCCTCCTCACATGACCCCTCCTCTTCCTCAGATCTTCTTCCGACCACTTGCTGCTACACTGTATATGACTATGATATGGTGTACCTTTTCTCTTCGTCTTTTTTCTCCTTCTCCCCGTTGCATCGGTCTCCTCACCACCACTTTCATTTCTCACCCCTTGATATACTCTACCACGCATGAATAGCTATGTTATGAGCTCACTTGGTGCATAACTACTGTCTGTGTGGCACACAAATTATAATATACAGGATGTGAAGAGTATACAGCTGAAGCTTGGTGGTACATAACACGAGTGGAACAGCACACACGCAGATAGCGACGGAGTGTAAGCAACACCACACAAGCACTTGTGTGATGCTACTTGCTCCCTTCTCGTCGAAGCGTGCGTTTGACCACCCACATATGTTATCCAATGTCATGCCATGCTTTACCATCCATTCTCTTTTCTTTTCCCTTAATCCTCGCATCGCTCTTCGGTACCGTCACTTTCATTTCCATCCCTTGCTCTTCTCTTCTGTGGAATGCAATGCTATATGCTATAAGCTGCTTGGCCCATACCCACCAAGTTTTCCGACTATGACCTCGGTCTTTATGTGAGCATAAACCGCACTGCTGGTAAGAGTAAATGCCAGCTGCCACATGACAATGAAATTCAATTATGAAAGAAGAATACTTGCTGTAGCGACATCTGCTACTTTCTATGCACAATTCGTGAGTTTGTTGTAGCAGAACCTAAAACTTTTCAGCATGACTAAATTGTTCTTGGGGAATACTCATTCCCAAGTTCAAAAATAAACGTATTACAACGACGAAATAAGAGACGCATCAAAACTAAATTATACTACAAGAATCCCTTTGCAGGTGATTAGGCGTGTAAAAAACATGTTGTCGGGCGTGAAAACCTCTGTCTAGTCTTAATGACTTTTTTGTTTTCTCCCCACAGCATTATTTAGGTACGATTTAAAAATACAAAACCTATTCACAATGCCGAAACAAGGCTGAGACCTGTGACTATTTTGTGGTTTTTTCATTTCTTTTAGCATTTAATCTCTTTCTGACCAGTTATTGGTCTCTTCAAAGCTTTTTATGTGTTATCGCTTGTTACTGTAGCAAATCGTGACGCCATTTTTCTCAATGCGGCATCATACGCAATCAGATTCAATCATTCACTCTAGGTACACAGAAAGCACCTCTGAACTTTCAATAAATTCACAGCAATGGGCTTTTTTTTTTTCGGGTTCGAACAGCTCCTCTAGTGGAGATCATCGAAGCCGGAACCGGTGGTCCTTTGCTTCTGAAGAAACAGTGCGCCAGTAGGCAATCGCTGAGGCCTGCATTGGTAGCATTGGCGCTTTTTTAAGGGGGGGGGGGTGTCATTTGCATGTTTATGACACCAGTTGTTCTTAGGTCTATTCCTGTCCACTCATTTGGGTGACCAAAACTTAGGGCGCGTGCCTCATCGGCGCCGGCGCGTGTGTGCCGACCGCCTACACGGAAGAGGTCTCTTCTTACGATGTGGCAAGAAAATGCTTTATGGCTTAGTCACAGACAAAAACATTTGTGAATAAACATTTCTCGTTCACTTTAACCTGCATATTTACCGCAAGGTTTGTGAAAGTTCATGTCAGCGTGTTCAAAAACAGCCTTGTTGTCTCAGGAGTTGAACAACCAAGAACGTAGCTGCCGTTGCAGGGAGAAACAAGCAAAACTTGTTTTATAAAGAAAGTTAATAGGTCTTATGAACATTCTGGTGGCTAATTTGTAGCAACCATGATAACAACTTCCATATTTGGACATTTTTCGAATTTTTTTTTGCTGTACAAGTTTGAACCACGTTCCTTTATTCTTTGTTGCGCATATATTTTGTACACTGGATGTCTTCTGAGCAACGGTAAAAATTTGTGTGTTACATCATTATGAACTTTAGAGAACGACTGAGGAGGAAATTAGTTTTTCGCGTTTTCCTATTTTCGTCTCATAACCTGTTCAGTTAAAAAAGAAACTTTGTTACTTTTCGAGTTGCTGGATGCTATATGCATAAAATATGACATATTTAATCAAATACAAAGTATTGTTTTTCAGATTCACGTCTTTATTTTCTGGAATCACCCGTTTGTGACAGTGCTATATCCAGGGGGTGGCACACCAGGCCTGTTTCCCTCTCCAATCTCCACCCGAAAAAACATTATGCCTAAGCCCCTGCTTTATGAAAACCGTGGTTTGGAAAGTCACTGTGGTTATGTCTGCCGTGTAGCTGCCTGTAACTGTTGTCAGCCGTAGTGTTCGTGTGACAGCGCTATTAATGGACTTAGGTTGAAACAGGGGTTAGCGAGAAGCCAAGCCAATGGACGTAGCGAAAAAAATAGTAAAAACGTTTTGGGCCTCTCTCGCAGTATTACTTTTTAAATTTTTGTCTATTATATTGTCCATAATTTGCAGCATTCCGTTTATAAGCGTGCTTCATCGGTAGGGCACCTGTAGACCGGGTTAGATATCGGCTGTCTCCTGGATGAGTCAGCATTCCACAAAAAGCCGCTTATAAATTGGGCTCTAGGACTACGACGTCGAACTTGTCCAACTTAATGCGGTTGTCATTCAGCACGCTGCGCTCAGCGAGTGTATTCCTTTGTCACTCGAACTTGCAAACGTCGGTTTTATGTTGCCGCAAGCTCACGAAAAGTGCTTTGCATTCCCCACGTACGAAATGTGACGATCGGCGCGTGGTATGGAGTAAACCAGTCCATGCGCTTTTCTCTCGAGAAGCATGTCTTTCAGGCACGGAGAGGCGCAGGGGCCAGCAATCCACCTTCTCTAATGCATTTCTATGAAAAGCACATTTCTGCAGTTTGTCATGATGCATTCCGCGGCTTTCTTCAAGCTATGTGTGGGGATGGCCAAAAACTCCCCACACGATGTCAGGGCGTTTCGCGAATTTCCATCAGCAATTTATACCACTAAAGAAAATCTCACTTTCGCCTTCTTCGCCTGCAGGTAGATGGCTGCCGCTGCTGCGTCGAAACAATTCATCAGGTTGAGCTCTGGTAAAATGGCACCTACAATTAGGATGCAAAAGTAACGAGTAACGTGACATCGCACGTTACCGAAAAATTGTACCGTCAGTACGTTACAGTTCTAAAATTCTAACGGGTACTTCATTAAGTTGCCAAAAAAAGTAACACGTTACTGGTAACGGCGTTGCTTGTAACACGTTACCGCCAACACTGGAACTTACGGCGCTTTGCTGTGTGATTAGGAAAAGTGGTCAACAATTTTGAGTACTCGGTACTTTGTTATGGGAGAGCACAAAGCCATCCCGTGTGCCTCACACTTGATGAGGCCGCCCAGCGCTTTGCTGCTAACTCGACGATTGTGGATTAAGTCCCGGTCGGGGCAGGTGCATTTAAATTGAGGCGAAATTCTTGCAGACCGCGAACGCTCACTTGAGCGCACGTCAAACAAACCCAGGAGTGTGAAGTTTTTCGACCCTGCAGCATACCTCGTAGTCATAACATCGTTTTTGCACGTGAAATTCCCCAACTCGGAATCATTACTAAATTAGTCTTGAAAATGATGTTGTTCTAACATACCATTTTATGTTACCTATTGTTTATAGCAAAGAATAAACTTTAAAACTTATTTAAGTCCAGCAAACACATAACAGATGACTCAGCATTACTCATATACTGGGAAGCGGAGGTAATCAATCGTAAATGCCTCTGCTATCAATTACACCAAAAATTAAACTCAATTCGTGTGTTTTTGTTCTTAAGAATTCTTGATTAAAACACTGAATAAAAAATGGAAATTTTGCAAACCTTTTATGGTTTTTAGGCTGTGTTTTCATGCCTGGTATACACTTTAGATGGTGTGTATCGAAATCCTCGCCGTTGTTTTGTAATTAAGTAGAAGTCGTAGTTTGTTAAAAAAGCACGTAAATAAAAGCTAAGAAGGAGCTAAATGTGTAGGTAAAAGTGCTTCAGATCCAGTAACGCGAAGCCGTGGGAGGGGAAGCAATGCATGCAGTGACTTGAGCGAGATTTCGTTGAGGAGGCAGTAGTGGTGGCAAGCCTCAAAACAGGCTTATAGGGAGGGGTGCTTCCTCTTCACTAATATCCTAGGAGAGAGAGAGAAAAAAATTGAGATGCAGGTAAAGGCGGGCTGGTTAACCAGACGGACGTCCCGTTTTCTACCATGTATGGGGGAAACGCAGAAAGGGGGGAAAGAGATAGAAGAGAGAGAAGACAGATACACACACACTAGCTCACTTGCGAGACCACATGCAGTCCCCTGACGGCCGCTCAGATTTGAGGTCAGGTGCTTCTGTAACTGTTTAGTTAATTTCTACGCTATTGAAGCACACGTCTTAGGATGAAGAGGTGGTAAGAAATAAGCGGTAAGACAGGGAAGTTAGCCGCTTCCTAGACCAGCTGGCTACCCTGTGCTTGAGCAAGGGGAATGAAATAATATAGAAAAGAGGTGTTACGAGGTGCTGAGAGTCGTTTGTACAAAGAATGTTCTGGTGTCCAGTTCGTTCAAAATCAACCGGAGCGAGCAACGCTGGGCTCGTAGCGAGCGCAACTGCACAGGACGTGTTCGATGGTCTATTAGGCTTCTCGAGATTCGCATGCACGGGTGTCTGCCATACCGATGCGAAACCAGTACGCCTTTGTGAATGCAACTCCCACCCAAAGGTAACACAGCAGTGCAGCATCAACGCGGGAAAGTTGCGATTGTAGATGTAGCATGAGCGAAAAATCAGTTATATGAAGGTCCTCGGAGAACTGCGTATAATGCAGGTTACCCTTACGTGGTGCTTCGTTTTCCTGGTATACCCGGTTTCATCTCCTCATGGTATGTAGAGAAAAAGGTTTCTACTTGACTAACTTCGTCGGCTATTTACTAGGCTAACTTCTGCCTACTTCATTTTTAGTGGACAGGTATTGAGCAGAGCTATATACGCACCGTGACGCGTACAACTTCTTAGGGCGGACCGCGAATACATAACACACCATGATGACAAAAGACATCAAGAAGGCTACCTAAGGTGTTTCGCACCAAATAGCGACACTAAATACGGCTGTGTGAAAACTAAGAGGCTTTAATTAGGCGATTATTCATTGTCACGGGATAGGAAATACTTATTACGCGTGATGAATTTGAAAGAGTGGATAAAACAAACATGCAGCACACCGTGACATCATACTTGGTATTGCAGGGTCGCGATCTTTAGGCTACCGTATGTTCTCTCCACGTTATTTATTTTTGACACTGTCATCAGTCATCTGGGTAACCGCAGCACATGTGAATCCTTTTTCCGCTGCTCACTGAAATTGAACGCTATATAGTAAATAAATGGTTACTGCCATTTAGAAATCTCGTAAAACTACGAACTTTCCTATCCCGTGGATAGTTAAGTCCTTAGTTTTTCTAGAGCATCTGAATGCATGAAGAAAACGTTATTTCGAAAGAAAGCTTGTGGGGGGCATCTACATGTTAAATGGCCGTTAACCAAAGGGTGACTGTGACGCGAAGGCCCACTTCATGATCTTTTTCGGGGTTACTGGGCCTGAAATGGCAAACACGCCCTCCCCTTCTCGAAATAGTAATCGCTCATAATAAGTGCCTGCACCGCGTTACACTACAACATCATATGATCATAGTTTGGCAGTGTTTGACACTACTTGGATTCTAGCTTCATCTCGTCTTGATATATCTTAGTGTATCCTACTCAACCTGACGCCTCCAGGAAAGAAGAAAGCTTCACGCACGCCGCCTAGGCTACCAGCGGTGCTCACCAACACTACAAGGTTTAAATGTAGATATTTAATTCACAAATTAGATGAGAAAAAGACCGCATCAGATGTGTTATTTGAAGGTCGAAGGTTTCGCCAAGGACGACCGTAAATTATCTTTCGTCTCTTTTCTTTCGTCACATTTGCTTTACAATTGATACGTATAACAGCCCCTATAGTTTCCTTGGCGACATGTCTGTTTTCTGATAAATATTGTATTTACCAAAGAAATAACGACCATTTAGGCTACCACTACTTTTTTTCAACAAGTGCGGTTTAAAAATATTCAGCCGAGAGTGTCTATATAATTGCTATTGCAATACAAGATTTAGCCTGAACACTTCGCCTTGCACAACTGTGACACACAAACGAAAATTCAGTTTATTGTAATTTTTCGCAGTGGCTTCTAATTACTCTCGTCGCTGAATAACAGCAAGGTTGTCGCTGTTCAAAAGTTTTTTTATAAATCAAACTATTGAAATGCAATTGAAAAACTAGTTTTCCCCTATGGAGGCATATTAGACATCCATATAATTTGGACCAGCTTACCTAAAACCATACACACTAGCATCTACAGTGGCCAATGAGAACATCTAGGATAGGGGATATTGAAACGTGAAATAATTACGGTGGGCTCATAACTTCGACTTCAAATGAAAAGATCGTACACATACTGGCATCCCAAATTATTTTACCACAAAGCCATACGCCTCATATGACATTTATTTTAACAGTTACAAAGGTAAGCACAGCTTGACAGGTAAAATAGGCTATATATCAATTTAACAGTTGAAAATCAGGTACTCCTTTTCCGTTCCACTTAAAAAATGCAAAAAGTAACAACATGGATGCGAAAGAAAGATGATGCATGGGCAATTCACGAAAAGAAGTAAAAATTTAGAACTAAAAGACCTTTCCGTCGCTTTGTGATTCTCCCTGCTTTCCTGCGTATTTCACGTGTACATGCATTGATGTCTTTTACATTATTATTGAGTGCTCGGTTTCTAAGTATTTCTGCATAAAGCTCCGCAGCGTGTTACATTTCTAACAGCATGCTCCGTTCACTCTTAATGTCATTTCAATCATATAAGTCAAGTCCGGCAGGAAACTTCCACGTTTTCTTTCCTTCATGGTTATCAGGCAGGATGTGATTTTACACATGTCGTTGGCTGAAATCAAAGCACCGGTAAAAGCAAAACCAAGGAGCTTTGCTATGTAAAGAAAATACAAAATAAAAAGAAGAAAATACAAGGGATACAAAAGATGAGGTATAAACGGAGCTGTGGAAAAGCCGTCCTGTTCAATCCAATTCAACTCATGGGTCATACTAAGGACAGACGTTATCTATCCTCAGCTATTATGCGGGACATTCTGAAATCTCTGCGGGCAAAATGAAAGCAGTTTTTTTGTGTGACAGGAAATGAAGGTGTTCTTTTTTTTTAAGCTCGAAAGTCTAAACCTTTCAGCAGAAAGTTAGTTATTAAGCATTGCTCTTGCGATACATTATGGCAAAGTAACTTTTTTTCGTTTTTGTTGTAATCCGTCATGTGGCGCAGCATAAAATTTTGACTTCCTTTGACCCGTCTCCCTCACTGTATTCTCGGCTCCTGTTTGTTATTGCCATTGGTTGTTTTTTTTCGCAATGTCGATGTCTTAAGCCTCTAAACTCCAAAGTGGACGTCATGTCATCTAGTATAAATCTGTTCCCTTCAATGCCTTTCGTGTATATATAGTGCACTCCTTATCTGGGCTCGATTTCGGGAGCTGAATTCATGAACTGTCCTTAATGGGTAATTTTAAAAAACAGAAAAGAAGGGGTTCTGCGATGGTGGATTATAGATAATTACAAAGTGATAATCCAACAGCATTCACAATGGATGATGGCCTGCTTTGAGTATCTTATTTCTTCTTTATTAAATGTGGTGAAATCAAAGAGAACAGGAAAGACAGGTGTATTCAGCAGCACGTAATTTGCAAAAGAATGATAATATAAGAAACAAGTTGGGAACTTGAAGTTTCTTCCAATAAGTATAATGCTCCCATCGCTATCGAAACTACACCTTTTTGATGTTTTAGGGCGTTTCAGCGTGCCATGGTTTATTTGCAAGATTGCTTTTTCTCTGAATGCTCATAGGAAGCTAGGTGGAGCGATATGCGGTACGTCTTTCAAGAAAAGTAATTTCATTGATGAAAAACTTTCTTCCCAGAGCGTCTTCTCTCTTTGTGCACTTCCTTTCAGTGAGGATCATGGAGAGAGAACATATGGCCGCACTTAAAAAGATAACCTTATAATATTGCAACTTCTGCATTTGAAATGTATCGATATTTAAATGATTAACACAACTTCTGTATTTGAAAAGTATCGAAGTAATAAATGATTAACGTACGATTCATGAACTCTTCAGTAACTTTATTTAGTTTACTTTCATGAGATGGTGCTTACTGCTACTATATACAGCATGTTGAAAATAAAGAAGTGGGGCATGGGCTTTATTCGTAAGTCACCTTATGATTATCCACTCTTATATTTCCTAGATGACTGAATATTTATTTTTTCTTCTTCAAAATTTAACAATTTGTTTTCCCCATTACAGTAACCGCCGCTTTAATGGCCAGTCTCCCATAGTAGGTACGAGCCAAGGAATGGGAACAAGCAAGCAAGCAAGCAAGCCCTGATGGTGTAAACATCGTGTTCTTGGCCTACGACCACGGGTCCTCGTTCGTAACATTTGGTGCCGTGAAACCTGGCAGTGGTCGTTCTGGGACTACGATGTCGTCAGCGCATTGTATCGGAAGATGCGTGCGACTGTCAGGACCAGCGTCTGACAATATAATACGCTCCTGGCAAGACTGCTGCGACACTCTGACACCTAGGCACGCGAGGTGAACAGAAAAGTCATCGTTTTGATGACTAGAGAAGCTGAGATCCGCCAGTTGGGCAAGCAAGTTCTCGACGTCACTGAAGACAAGGTAGCTGACCAGGAACTCAAGGATTCTGCACGCTACCGTGAGAAGATCGTGTATGCAATCACTGAGGAGCACTATTTCCTGGCCGAGCGCGGACAGTCTCTTCACCTACGTGGCACGTGCTATCCACCTCTTGATTACGCCAGAAATACCAGCAGCAACTTGGAGCGACCTGGTATCTGTAACGACCTGGTATCTGTAAAAAAAAAGTCAGGCCTGCGCGGAAGGCGCAGCACAGTCACAGCGATAGCTAGAAGAGCGGCCTTTGAAAGCCTCTTCTGAACACTCATTGGGTAACTGCTGCAAGCACACTTGCTGAGTACCCACTACTACAATAATATTAATGATTTCTGAGTAGTACACAAGCATTACTTGTGGCATTTTTTGTCATTCTTCTGAGAAGCATTGTATTCGCTAAACACTTGCAAGGAATTTTGTGCCAAGTGTTCGTGTAGTGGCTGACAATACTAAAAAAATTATGCCTGAAGTGAGTATGCACCATAGTTAATAGGTGATCAATAACAAGCTTTTGTAATGGGTTGGGCATTGGACGACCCACTCGTTACGCTATTTATACTCTAAACAATAAGACGTCACACAGTGCAAAGTTGGGCATGTTGGTAAGACATAGTTGATCGACGTAGCGCGTTTAGAAACATAGGACAAGAGAAGGGACAGAAGGGAGCGCTTGCTCCTTTCTGTCCCTTCCCTTGTCCTATGTTTCTAAACGTGCTACGTCGATCAACTATGTCTTATTGTTCTTTTGCTGTTCTAAAACGTTTTATTGCTCATATTAACACGAATCCTTTGCCGACATCAAGCCTGCCTAAGGCAAGTTTCCGAACAAGTCCCAAGGGCTGGCGTGGCCCAGTGGTAGAATACTGGGGCTGGCACGCAGTGGACCCGAGTTCCAGCCCCACTGTGGCCTTGGTACTAGTTTTTTTCCCGTATTTTGCGATAGTGGTTACGCACACCGGCAGCGGCGACGGCAGCGGACAACTACTGCGCTGCGCATGACCTCAGTTTTGATCTCACAACATCTTTTGCTGTAAAACGTGGTTGCCTGCGACAACATTTTCAAAGGCAGTGGAAAAGACACAAGATATTCCGAAGGCTCAGATTTGGACTATCAAAGCTGTCTTTCTGTAGGTTAAGAAATATATGAAAGCAGTTTAGTTGAAGTTGAAGGAAATATCACAGCGTTGGACGTGACGACGTGCGAGAGTGTGATACCGCCACCACAAAATTTGATGCTTCTGACCACGTTTGTCATAGGATCAAGCGACAGTGTTGTGTGCGCAAGATTCTCTGGAGCAATTGTGTTACACTGGTAGTTCTACTGGAGAGGAACAGCCACTTAAGCATTGTGGAGACATTCCCAAGTGGGAGGAAGAACCGACAGAACAGTATCAAGAAGTGATGGCCAATCCTGGAGGTTGAAATAGAAGGTGTGATATGAATGATGAGATTGAAGATGATGAACGCGTTGCTGTCAGGGAACCGCTGAGGAAGCGGGCAAATGAAAAACCCGCTTACAGTTTGTCCACCAGCAACGATGGCTTGTTCGATCTCCTCCGTGGTGAAGCCAGCAGTCCTGCGTTTCCTGTTGTGCCCCCGTCATTGTTTGCCAAGGGTAGACGTCAAGTCTTTGTTTTGCTCAGCTTCGAGGAATCGGACAATGTCATGACAAAACAAGGAGATGTTCGCCTAGAAACGCAAGTGATAACCTTGCTTCTGCCTCTGAAAGTGAATCGGAGGGTCCTGGAAAAGGAGCTACAGCATAACCACCACGCGAACCAACCGCATAAGCATATTCCTCCTGAGCAGCGGGAAACAAACTACCGGGTTTGGGCCACAGCAAGAAACATCGCTGCAGGAATCGAGGCACCTCATGGAGAATACTCCAAAATGCTGCAGTAAACGCACTACGGGAGCGCCCGAGTGTGCAGTACACCCGCTACGCCACACGGAGATGTGGAAACAACTAAGATGGGAGCGCGCGCATTATTTACGTGTTGCATGAGCAGGCTTGATCTCAGATTGGTGTCCCAGACGCGGTGACTGTGCAAGAACACCTGTCCGAATGACGCAACTGTATTAAGGATGAGATGAAATGGTTAGAGCCTGCTCCGTGCGTTTGGCAATTGACCACGAGGTGAACCACCCAGGACATAAGCTGTACACGTTGTGAGCGACAGCATGGATTGTGCCACATGTAGCCTTCCCGTAGGAGGATGCTGAAGAACTGGGGCATGGGCTTGGGGGGGAGCCCTGACAGACTTAGAGGAAAAGAGCGAAGTAGGAATTTGGTGTTATCGCCCTGATGAAGTGAACATCGTGTTCTTGACTTACGACCGCGGGTCCTCGTTCTTAACGCAGTGTATGTATGATATGAAGATACATGAAAATTATGTCTGTCTCCATTTCAATGCTGAAATGTGAACGTGAAATATAAATTTTTAGGAAAAATAATATTCATAGTGATGTGGAATGCCGTCATTCACACGTGCGCAACCTGAGGTCCGATGAGCGTCCCTAACAGGCCGGTAATCAGTCCGGCAAATGATGTAAGGGTTGACAGACAAGTCCACTCAACGAAAACTTATTCCATCTATGCAATAACTCAATGATAGCACACGCATGCACATACATTCAAGCACACGCACACACATATACACGCCTATAATCAAGTGGCCAGGCGCACGCACGCTCACTCGCTCACTCACTCACTCACTCACTAACTCACTTACTCCCAACCCGAGAGTCCCGGTTAGGCTGTGCAACACATACGATGGGTAAAAAAATATAAGGTTTGGCTTACGCAGAAGGCCATTCATTCTTTATAAAACAAATAATCTACCTCAAAAAACAAAACAAAAAAGACCAGACATGTGCGTGACCACGATCACCAGAAGTGCAATCGCCCGCGAAATCGTGTTTTCGAGAGCTCATCGCTCTGTTACATTCTTTATACACATAAAAATTGCAGCAGGCAGGCCTTTGCTTTCACAACACGACCGGACGCTGGTTTCACTGCGTCTGCTTAACCGTAGGACAGTGAGGTTTGCAGCGATAAGCTTTCTGAGACTTGGAATGAAGGCGCCTTTGCACTGCAGGTCACGTTGACAGGGTCGACGATTTCTCCAACGGCCATTCGCGACAGGCACCGCAGATGCAGTGCGATTCTTGCGTAACGGGTTAAGAGCAATCTCGTCGTAGGCAAAGAAACAAAGTGCACCGCAGCTTGGTGCTGGACTGCGGACAGCAAGACGTTGCCCTGTGACTCAATTTGAATCTTCAACTTCAAATTTCCCGACACGTGTGCCTTCTCCTGTGTGTTTTACTACTCAAGTCCATCAAGGACCATCGCACGGTGTAGTGCTACAGATTAATCTTGTGTGAACCTTATGTTTTGCTTTCGTGGTTCACAGATGGCCATTCAGCTTACTTGTTTGCAGTTCCCCGTACATTTCTTATTCAATATTGCTTGTGCTTGACTTTGCCCACAGCACTTAAGCATGACTGCTTGTTACAGAAGCTCACTGGACGTGCGTACGTAAATGAAGCTATCTCGATAGGTTGAACAGCCGGAGGCCGTGGGTGCAGTGCCAGTGCACATAAGATATATTCAGCTTGGGGCCAGTACAAAACAAGGGCAAAGGATAGGTCGTAGCTTATACAATTGTTATGCCTACTATGAACATGTTCACTTGTTAAAATTAATACGTGGTCCCACATTACAGCACTTTCATAGCACACGGATTGTTTTCAAACGTCGAAGCAAATAATTTGATTTGGTTTAACTGGCCTGGATCTCTCATAATAGCCCAATGCGCCTTTTACCAATGGCTTGTCGGAGGAAAAAATGAAGGCCTCGAACAGTGCATCTTCATGTTCACCTCAATATATGGAGGTACATGTGTCAATGACCTGTTTTGGTCATCGCCCCGCCACGGTGGTCTAGTGGCTAAGGTACTCGGCTGCTGACCCGCAGGTCGCGGGATCGAATTCCGGCTGCGGCGGCTGCATTTCTGATAGAGGCGAAAATGTTGTAGGCCCGTGTGCTCAGATTTGGGTGTACGTTAGAGAATTCCAGGTGGTCGAAATCTCCGGAGCCCTCCGCTACGGCGTATTTCATAAGCATACGGTGGTTTTGGGACGTTAAACTCCACATGTCAATCTGTTTTGGTCACTATTTAAAGTAGAAAAAGAAACAGAAACGTTAAGCAAGCTCGTACATGAATGCGCAAGGGTCTATGTTTGCTTATAGCAAGGACTTTTTTTTTGTGAAATGTAAGTAAAGGAGTCCTGCAACACTTATTGAGCAGGGTCAGAAAACACCGCCGCTTGGTAGTAGAGGCTTCCAATAACACGTGAGAGAATTATTATAGCGCAGCACGCGGCCAGGTATTCGCAAAAATTGTCAAAGACAGCTGAAAAATATTTTTCTTCTTTCGACAAATGACGGAACACGCTGAAAAATTACTCGTAGCAGGCTCTCTATCAGCACTTTGCAGCGGGCTCGGCCATTACAAGGATCGCCGCGGGAGGCCGCAACATCTCCACGCGTGCGCGCGCGATCACACTGGCACAACCATTTATTCGAAGAAAAAAAATAAAAAAGTGTTAGAGGTTAGGAGGCGTGCGCGGCGTGTTTTCTTTGCCCCTGTCATGCCTCCCTGCTTAGCTTTGAGCGCTTTCATCGAAAAGAGAGAAGATAGAATGCGATTGCATTCTATCTCTAACTCCGCTCGTGCTGGACGGATTCTTAAAATTTGGCGGTGTTGGATACGTGAGGCAATACGCTATTTTATTCTATTCCATAAAAAAGTGTTTCAGAGGCCCTTTAAGAAAGTATTTATGTTTATGGCTGACCCCGCTACTCTTCTGTTCTTGCATAAGTTGTCGTTGTAAAGTAATGGATAATAACAAAACAACAATTAGGCTGACACATAAATTCACGCATGTAGCCCCGTACTTCAATATGAAGTAATGTTCACACAACAAAATAGTTCACAAAACATTGATGCACGCACAACGGAGAGGCCATCGGGTCACAACTTGAACCATTGCATTGTTTCCCCCTTCCGCACTGTCATGTCCGACGAAACAAACAATTCATAGTACAAACTACAACCAAAACTGCTATAACACGTAACTGAGACCACCTATTGATAACTAATCATGCGAGCAATTTTTTTATTTGGCTTAGTATACTTGCGATACTTTTTTCTTCCTTAAAAATTGTACTAGTGCGCGAAAGAAGGTTTTGAAAATATTATGTTGGCCATGGGCTTTTTGCGAATGATATTGGCCGCCTATGCGTACAATATTGTTTTTTTCTAAAAGTGTCTTTCGAGAAGCATCATGACGTGTACAGTCTAAAAGAATGTGCTCTATCTGCTAGACTCTTCCTACAGAACACGTAGAACGTTATTTTTTCATCCCCCACAGGAATCACGTTCTATAAGTACTACCCTGTCGAAGGCAATGAATGAATGTTTCGCCAGATGTGGTAACGTTTGTTGGAGTAGTAAACTGTATGCCAGGCTCAATACTGTGTAATTGATAGTGTTACTATTTACAAACTAAGTTTACTTGGATAACCAAATCATAACTTGCTAAGTGAACACTGTGGATTACTCGTCGCTAGGTGTAATAATGGTAAAGCAGTCTGCCGATGCATTGCATTCGCTTTGCTATCAGGTGGGGCATTTACTGTCATTTGTGACCTCAAGTCCACTGAAAAAGTGTGTCGGGATGCAGGCTCTTGGCTATAGCGTACGTCTTTTACATTTCGTGTGTCGTTGTGCTACCAGTTTTCTTAAGTTCATTTCTCTTATACAAAATACTGAGAACTGCAAGTGGTCCGGAGTCAGAACTGGCAACCGAAGTTCCTCAATGTTGACATATTTACCAATCCTAGAACGAGCATAATATGGTTATTTTTATGAAAAAAAACGCCAGGCCCGCGTGCAAGACCCAGCACAGTCAAAGCGAAAACTAGAAAAGCGGCCTATCAGGGCCTTTTTTCAACACTCATTGAGTAACTACTGCAAGCACGCCTGCTTGATACCCTCTATGTCTATAATAATAATATTTTTGGGTAATAGGCCGGCATTCCCTATGCTACTTTTCGTCATTCTTCTGAGAAGCATAGTATCCGCTAAAGACTTGCAAGGAGATTTGTGCTAATTGTTCATGCAGCAGCGGACGACGATGAAGATTTATGACTGAAGTGTGTATGCGCCACAGTTAATAGGTGAACAAGAACCAGCTTTTGTAATGACTTAACGAGCTTACGGCGTGAAAAAAGCACGACAGAAGAAGGCCAGCTAAGCGGCTGCGAGCGCATCATGAGCGCGCATGGTATGTTGTCATGTTCCTATATGGCACACACATCATCAATATCAGGTTTGCGCCATTCATATACCTTCGTCAACTATTGACGTCATGTAACACCAAACTTGGTAAAGTGAAGCTAGTGAAATGACCGCGAGAGCACTATGAGCGTAGCATATAGTCATGTTTTACATGACACGCATGTCATGATTATCATCTTTGGATGCGTCATTTACCTTTGTTGTCCGTTCGTGTCAGCTAATACGAAATTTGGTGTATGTGAAGCTAGCGACACGGCCGCGAGCGCATCATGAGCGTGGCATATAGTCATGTTCTCGCATGACACGCATCTCCGAATTATCATGTTTGCATTAGTTATACACCTTCGTCACCCATTCACTTCCCGTAATATCAAATTTGGTGTACATGAAGCTATCCAAATGACCGTGAGCGCACCATGAGCGTGGCGTGTGTTCATAAGTTGTCATAACTTCCAAATTATGACATTCATGTGAAGATTTCAACGTTAGGGTCTGTCACTTATGTTCGCTATGCAGTGCAGTCATGTCATACCATACCTTAGCGAAATATTGTGTGAACGAAACCACGCAAGATCAAAAAGAACATAAAATGTAAGTCATGAAATTCGTTATATGCATATCTATATTTTCATGTTATGACTAATAAATTATGCTTCTTATACAGTCACGTTATACCCTACCAATTTTAATATCAATGTCATTATCCAAACGGCCAGAAGAGCTTAAAGTCGTAGGCGGCTAGATAGATAGATAATATTTTTTGTTTTCTATTCAGCAATGCTGGCTTTTTAGTGAATTTAATTTTGCGATATGCGCAACTGTTTTTTTATAAGCGCTCGCTTGTGAGATGTTTTTTTTGTTCATGTTTGCTACGTTGCATCAGCGCTAATGTTGCGCCCACTCTTAGCGCTTCATCAAAGGTACACCGTCTTGTTTCTGTGCCATACCATGCTTTTCTCCCCGCGTTCCTCGTTATGAGCTGCGCATCTAAACATAAGTACAAGCTGGGATGGGTGAAGACTCCTATGACATCGTGGACAAAAAAAAGAAATAAAAAATACAATCGTCAAGTGCGTGAAAGCCAGTTAACCATTAGGTAACCCCCTTCAGGCCATCAGAAATGCCAACCCTTTGAAGCTTAGCTGCGGTGCACACGACGTGATCTTCGTCTCCACTACAGCAGCACGCATGTGGGTAATAAGAAATGTGAGACCCAATCAACCCCAATAATAGTTCATGTTGTGGCTCCAGAGTTTGTCTATACGCGGGACAGATGGAGTGGCAGAGCTGTAAGTCACCTGCATTTGAGGTATTTCTCTGAATTATTTGTTGATCGTCCACATTAGACATTATCCGAACAGTTTGCAGCAGTGATATCGAGTTCACATAAAGTCAGTGGGTTTCCAAAATGCAAGGAAATGTTCGCAACGAATGCGCTTTACTCCAGGACAGCCTAGAGAACAATAACGTTTTTTCCCGTAAGAATCAACTGCTGTTCGGTAAACAAATGCAGCCTTAGAGAGATTACTGCGAAAAATCTGTTTTTGAAAAATATATACTCTCACTCGTTTTTTTTAAACTAAAATAGTTTTGGCAATAGTTCCTCTTTGGGTACTGAGAGTGAAGAAGCTGGGGATATGCATCTAGATCTCCTAGAAGACAAGACAAGACACCTGGCCCTGTCAGCATTATTGCTTCGAAAAGAAGATACTAAGGGCCAGTACTGAAAAATGAGGATTGCCCCATTGGTGCTATAAGACATTCTGTTTCCGACATGTATGGCGATGATTACCACAGAGTCGACTTCTATACTTCTCCGCTTTCAGCGAGACACATGCTTAAGTGGGACATGCTGTGATACGTTGCATAAAAATGTAGTCCATAAGGTGGAGGGATTGCCAGCTAGGATTGTCAGGCTAACCCCACCTGTAGCAATAACATCACCACAACGCTTTAGTTGTAACAAACATATTGAGACTGTTCTACAACTTATTTTCAGGTTCGTAGGAATCTAGATTCTCCATTATTGGTGATGCATGCTTTTCTCCTAATGAATAACTAATCTACATTGGCGTGTCAGCCGTGGGGGGGGGGGCAGACGGCAAAGGAGGGAGCCACCCCCCCACTGAAAAAAGTTTGAGGCCTTAGCCCCCCTACTTTAGAGCGTGGTCACGTCTGGCTGCACACCGGGGAAACCAACAAGGAAGGCGAAATTTTCCGTCACAACAGTGATCACTCGATTACGTTTTTACGGCAGAATGAAAATGTTACGTGGCAATGTTACAACGTAGTGAAATTTCGCCAACATCACTGTGACAATTTTTCATGTAGGCTTTGCGCAGTACGGGTCGTCAAGGCAACGCTTTCGAGTCTTGTGCTGTAGTATTGCAGAGCAGGCAAGCGCTGAACAGGGATCCTATATGCTTACATCACTTGTTCATGCTTTTATTCTGCTCTGACTTGGTGATGCAGTTACGGATGGGAATGAGCAAACGTTTTAAAAATCTGCAAACCGTTTGCTCTTTCCGGAAAATAAGTGTCTTCGGAAAGAATATATCATTACCACTTCTCTCTCGAGACTGTTGCGAGCTGATGAGTGTGATGAATCGTTTTTGATATTTAAGTTTTTTCGTACTGAAACGAAAAAAAAAATTGTTTCCGCTTTAGTCTCGATGAAACCTGATCAGTCTTGCTTATGGTAACTTGGAGGCATAGCGGCAGCTTGCGAAGTGGCCACAAATACAATTGACTCGAGCTCAGTAGGAAGCTAAGCTTTTAAGTTTGCCCCACAACTTGACCCACCAAACCAAGAAGAATGTGAAAGACCGTGGTTTTTAGGACTGTGGAGGCCTAGTTTAGAGTAGGGGTAGTTAGTTTTCGCTCAACTTGAACAGCTCGAAATACATCTCGGATAGCAAAGGAGCACACACGTGCAGCGCTGCTTATTTCTCTCTATTCCTCTTTCTCTCAGCAAGCATGAGCTCAGAGAGATGTATACGCGCACAAACTACTAAACAGCTTTATGCTGCAAGTGAAAATATTTTATTATACTCATAACCCATCTCACCAGCTGCTTTAAGTAGCCGCTGCTTATGTGAATGGCAGCTAGCCTACTTGAATTAGATTTAAAAAGAGATCCTCTCCGGCTTCGCAACGTCATGTAACAAGTTGGCGATTTTCTGGCACACAGAAAATTTTAAATGCCAGAGAACCAATGGCAAACAATATGCCGTATCAAAGATAGTTTATTCTCTTAATTTTACGTGGTCGTGCATAATTGGTCCTTACGCGATGGATCATGTTCGCGGCATTTGTTGCCTCGCGTAACAAGCTGATGCTGTGTGCTTGCCAAAGACCAGTTACACAGATTATATAAAGCTAATAACCATTTAGAAAGGAAGCAACAAGGGAGAGTTTAACGTTATATTCTCCCACATTTTGTTCTTTAAAAAACTTTTGTTCATTCCGCTTGTATTGGTGTATTTATGACGGTGCCTGGGGTCCCCTTAAGAGATGTTTTACAAACACACTGATTGTAAACAATGTAACGCCCCTAATACAAACAACAAATTATACGCTTTTGAAGAAAAACGTTGAGAAGTTGATAATGCGTCAATAGTAGTAATATAACAATAGCAATATTAATAATAATTGCATGCGGACAGTGTTCAGGCTATTAGCAAACAAGGCAAATTATATTACACACAATCCGGAATATAAGCAAGAAAGTGTAATAATATGAAAAAATGTAACAGCAGTCTTTTGTTGAAAATAAAACATGGTTGAAAAAAAACACACCTTTAAAAGGGTAAATAAATATTTACTGTACACTGATAAAGAAGGGTTTGCCGAATGTATGTTTTGATGTTTGGCAGCTGTAGCCCCGTTTGACGTAGCTGTATACCCTCGCTGACACTCGGTACATCTCCATCTTAACGACTAACATTAATCGTAAATTCATTACACAAACCATTGTGGTATCGGTAGACGTTAACCGCCAAATCATAATTAGAGAAAGAGGTGTAGCAAGATGGGCATCGCATATTAGAGAGAGAGAAAGAGATTAAAATGAGGGAAAGGCAGGGAGGTTAACCAGAAAATGGAGCATCCGGTTTGCTACCCTGCACTAGGGGAAGGGGGAATGGGGAAGAAAGATTGGAAAGAAAGCGAAGAGGGAAATAGACGCGCGCAAAAAAAGGGGGGGGGGAGCTGGGGTGCTACAGTCTATACAATAGGCCGCTGCCACGCAAAAAGTTCAGTAAGGCCTTCACTGATTTTCTGTGAGCACACAAATAATGTCGTCTTTCCAGCACTGATTGTTCAGACAAAGGTCTGTCGTCAAGGCGAGCTAACGCAGCAGCTAGTTGCCGTCTTTGCACGCTGTAACGAGGGCGGTGACAGAGAACGTGCTCTATAGTTTCATCGCTGCCGCAATGACCGCAAGCAGCACTGTCTTCCATGCCGATTCGGAAGGCGAAAGCTTTGGTGAAGGCGACACCAAGCCATAGTCTGCAAAGCACCGTTGTCTCGAGTCGAGAGAGTCCAGACGGAGGCCGGAGTCGACGAGGCGTGTCCAATCTATGCAGTCACGTGTGCCGTAAGCACTCGGTGTTCTACAGGGATTTTAATTCTGCATTAGCGATTTTTCGGATGGTCATTGCAGCATCAGTCCTTGAAAATGATATAGATTCTTCTTCACCATCTTCGTGTGCTGATCGAGCAGCTGCATCGGCATGTTCGTTGCCCAATATGCCGCAGTGACTTGGAAGCCACTGAAACGTGATTCTGTGTCCTTTGTCGAAGAGGTGGTGAAGCAGCTCTCTAATTTCCAGTACTAGTTGTTCAAATCACATATTAGACGCGGTGATTGGGCTAGTGGCGCCATTCTTCGGCCTGTCAAAGTGTGATTGAAAATTGTGGTATGTAAGAAAGCTCGTCATGTCACCTCTGTGTATAGAAAATCATACAAAAGTGCGAGCACGTCCGTGAAGTTCTCTCTCTCTCGCTCTCTACAGACACACACACACACACACACACACACACGCACGCACGCATACACACGCACACGCACACGCATGCACGCAGACGCACACACATTTATGTTGAAACCTCTTTTAAATTCAAGCACTAGCGTGCTGTCAGTATATATGTATAGCAGCATGCATAGTTTGTTTCTCGTATCAGCAACAGCAGAAACACACGCAGCTTGATTTTTCCGAGTTTTGCGAGTAAGTGTAATGGCCCCTGGAACGCACAGGCCTATATACAGTTACATGGACAAGGTCTCACCAGCCCAGCACACGCTAAAGAAATATTATCGTATGCAAGCTACTCACCTTCCGTTACCCCTCTTATCTAGAAAATGCTAGCACCCTAACGTTTTCTTTAATAATAGGTGAGTGAAGACAGTGATGTTTACTTGCTGGCATCCAATTTACAGCCTTGCTAAACAAAACTTCTGACATCTTCAAGTTTTTTTCTACGCAAGAAAAAGCAGCTTTGAATAATTTTTTTTCGATGAAATGCCATAACAGTTTACAGAGAACATGATAATAACGCTTTTTTCGTTGCTCGCCGCCTGTCGATACTTTGACCGTAAAACTCAGGCTGGGTACTTGCAGTGTTTCAAAGATAGGAGCCACGTTTTTGTTTGTTTCGTGTCTGAAGCAGATAGTGGCTCTGTTGTCGGCATTTCAAGAGGCTCCTGAGAGTAACGGCACCTCATAACCGTAGGGTAACGTCTGGAGAAGACGTTAACGTGTGGGAATTGCGAGCATGGTGCGCTAGTGATAACAGTGAAAGACAAAGGGCATGGAGGGCAGTACGGTGCTAAATATACAAATTCCGTGAGTTGAGAAAGCAATATGTTTAAAGTTTATCTCTCCAGGCAAGTCATTGCTTTCCAGCCTTCCACCCACTTGTTTTTTTCTTTTTCCTTGTAGCACAAGCGAATAAAACTTTGTCGACTTCCATGTGTCACCCCCTCCCCTCCCAGAAAAAAGCCAAATGTGCAATGGACGAAAGAAAAAAAGAATTCGCCATACGAATCATGAATGAATGGCGGCTGTGTAAACCACAAAAAAATACAAGATAAATAATTATCCTCGTATCTGCATGTTAATCTGCAAATGTCGTCGAAAGACGATAGTCTTGCGTGTGGAGAGAGTGGACAAGACATTTATTTGATGTTCTGTGCAAGAAAATTGGTGAATGGTATTCTGGAGGCGCTGCGTTATAGTGCCTCGAACGTGCAGCAGAGGCGAACGAGCGCATCAAGCCACGTCACACGTGAGGTATGAGCGCCATCTGGCATAGAGGTGTGGCAGCTTGGGCTAGTTGGTATGGCATGACGATAGTTATAGCGCGAGAACAAAGCGACGACACCGAGACAAGAGGGACTTTCTTTGGACTTCTTTGTCTTTCGTGTCCTTCTTGTCTCTGTGTCGTCATTTTGTTCTCGCGCTACAACTATCGTCATGCCATCTGGCAGTTTTCTGGGAAAACAAAGCACGTGGCTCTGAGACGATGGCGCGCCAATCTGAGAGTTGATAATGTGTAGAATGCAACGCGACGGGTAGGTGCCACCACCGTGTTGTCTTAGGAAAGCGTTGGGAACACTCGCCTTTCCGTGCAAGCGTTGCATGATCAGCGCAGCGTGATAAGCGCTAGAATCCATAAAATTGCTTATGTATGCATTTTCTAGCAAAGACGCACATAAAGAATATATACGTGTTGATTTGTGTCCCACACATTCGCAATCATTGCTTTCTAATTGACAATTGCACAAGCATGAACGCTCAATCTTGAGCAACATTGGTGGGCGCTGCGGATGGGGTCGGTCATTTCAAGTACACGATGCCGTTAAGAGTGGACAAAGAGACAAATGTACAGACAGACAGACAGACAGACAGACAGACAGACGGACAGACGGACGGACGGCCAGACAGACAGACGGACAGACGGACGGACGGACGGACGGACGGAGAGACCAACATTTTTGCATCGAAGGTACCTAAGAAAGACTATCGTCTTGAAAATTTGAAAGCTTTAAGGGTAAAAATTTTGAAGACTCGTCAAACCTGAAAATGTCCTAGTGTTACCAAGTTTAATATAGCATGTGCCACGTATGTTTTAAGCTATGAAAAGGCGGACAATGTATGTTTTGTGTTCTACTCTTCTAGGAGATAATGAGCGTTTGTTCAATGTGTTCAATTTGTTCACTGAGTCCATCGAGTTCACTAAGTGTTCACTGTGCTCTATACACCGTGCTAATGCGCCAGCGTACCCTTATTTCATGTCAGTAAAAAGTAAAGAACATTGGCCGTGAGTATTGGCTGCGATAGGAGTGATGTCCAATGGGATCACTACGTACTGATGCGACAACGTAAGAAATCGTGAAAATTCGTGATGTGTCATTGTGACTTCACCACACGACATTGCAGCTTGAGCAAGAATAGGCCGATTATGAAGGCAGTGCAAAGCAAGATCAGGAAGAAAAATCTTGCAATGCCTGTGATCTTAGAGGCAGTGTATCACCACGTTAAGTTCCGAAAGCTTCCAGAGGGGCGATGTTGTCTCAACAAATGAACTGAAAATAAAAAAAATAAAAACAAAGATTACCTGTGTCTTTGAGTCACCTGTGGTGAAATCATAAGGAATTCAGTAAAAATCGACAAGTTGGTCTGGTCTCAAGGTGTTGCCGCCAAGCTGTCGTAATGAAGAGTCCCTAATTGAACAGTGCAGATATAAGCTTAAAAAGCTTTACAAAATACTTGACAGAATCAATAATGCCGCTCTTGCGTTCAGTCATAGATAAAGAAAAGTATAACGGCCCTTGAAACGAACAGGCCTGTACAAAGCGACACGAACCAGGCCTCGCTAGCACAGCTGACACTAAAAAATGTTAGTGAAAGCAAGCAGCTTACTCTCAGTTCCTTTTTCTTATCTAGAATTTTTGAGCACTATAACGTTTGCTTCAATATAAGTCGAGTCAAAACAAGCATAAATACAAACACTAACATGTATACGCACACACGCAAGAAAGCAAGCTTCTTTATTGATTTCATTTGAGATACTTGAAAGCTCAGTCATCTCACGTTGTTGAGAGTGCTCCAGTATTCGAACAACTCTACTGCAGGCATCTTGTACGACGCTTTCTTTGCCGCATCAAGTGCTCACGGGCACCAACCTGTAAGCCTATTTCGAAATTTATCGCAAACGCTCGAGTAAGCCTCCCATTGACGGTACGGAAATGCTTTGAAATGTTCCTAGCGCGGAAAGGAAAGCATCAGGGTTGCGGAATGACTGACATTAGTAGAATCGACAGCTATGAAATAATGCGCCTTGTGGTACTCGAAGACTAGACTTCGTGGAGCCGAACGGACGTGGGCACAGGCTAAGGCCTGCGCGATTGTACAGAGGGCATTGCTCGTAGCTAGTATGGAGTAAAGAAAAAAATTGGCAGAGTCCAGGTACAATAGGAATCAATGATATGCGAAGCTCGAATGACAAATGTTGAAATGTCACTTTAAAATCAGCACAAGGTTACGAGGTGGAGGTAAATGATGCCGTACATAACTTCAGTGTCATGATTATCATGCTTAGATGTGTGGTTTACTATCGTCATCTATTCACGTCTAGTGATACCAATTTTAGTATATGCGGAGCTAGCGAAACGGCCGCGAGCACACTATGAGCTTGGTATGTTGTCATGTTCTTACATGACAGGCGTGTGAAGATTATCATGTTTGTACCAGTCATATACTTCGTCATCCATTGACGTCTCGTAACACCTAAGTTGATATATGTGGAGCTAGCAAAACGGCCAGAGTGCATCATGAAGGGCCCAATATACTCCAACGTAGCGTTGACGCGCGCTCACGGTGGGCACAGCGACGCTACGTTAGCAAAACGCGAGCACTCTATAGTCTGACGCCAGGTGCGACCGGCATGGCCCGACGGCAACCGGTGCGAAATTCGCACCGATGTGTTACCCAGACAAAACTGCGTCTCCCTCCTTTCGTTACGGAGGGATACCGGTCGCGCTGAAAAGCGCATGCGTTAAAGAAACGCAGCGCGGCGCGTGCCTGCGAGTATATGGCAGGTCCGGCACCTGGCGTGGCAATGCCGGCGAGCACGCGCACTGGGTTGCGTCGAAATGTATTGGCGCCTAGAATGTGGCATGTAGCCATGTTCTCACACGACCTGCGTCTTACGATTATCATGTCTGCACCTCTCATATACCTCCGTCATCCACTGGCGTCACGTAATACCGAATTTGGCATATGTGAAGCTAGCGAAACGGCCGCGAGCACATCATGAGCGTAGCATGTAGTAATGTTGTTACATGACACACATCTAATGATTATCATATTTGCACCAGTCACATACCTTCGTCATGCATTTACGCACCGTCCTACCGAATTAGGTATATGTGACACTAGCGAAACAGTCGCCAGCGCATCATGAGCGTGGCATAAAAGTCATGTTGTTAAATGACACGCATGTCATGATTTTCATGTTAGTGTCAGTCGCTTGTGTTGGCCATGCAATTACGTCATACCATACCAGTTTTGCAACAAGCCATGTGAATGAAACCACCGCAAGAGCTGCAGGACCATGAAATGTACATCATGACATTCATGACATATATGTCATAATTTTCCTGTCATGGCTAGCCAAATATGTTCACCATACAGTCATGTTATGCCATATCAAGTTTGGTAACGATACCATTATCGAAACGGTCAGGAGAGCTGAAAGTCGTTGGCGGATAGATAGATAGATAGATAGATAGATAGATAGATAGATAGATAGATAGATAGATAGATAGATAGATAGATAGATACGCTCAATGTCGCCGAAGTTCGCTAAGAAATGCTTCGCATTTAAAACAAACAGGACATAGGACTCGAGGCAAATGCGCTTTGGAACAGGCTGTAGATCAGCTGGAATGGGGCTACATCAGCTAAAATAGCGGCGATAATAAAAATACGCGAGTGACGCTGATAACGACAATTACGATAGATTATGGTAACAAAGAATCGCTAAAATGAAACTATTCGATGCTTCTACTTCGTTTTCGTGTCTTCTAATGAATGTGTTGCGTTGTATTTGTTTTTAAAATGACCCGGTTGTGTTACCGTAGATTATTTCTTTTATTTCACTGACCGTGGCGGGATAGTTAAAGTAAAGTTGAAAACAATGAACATGCCATCACAGTTAGCCATTATTGAGTGAGCCGGAACGACTAGGATGAAAGATTTTGAACAATTATCGAATTACGCATTGTAACCTTTCTTGGCGTACTTAGAGTGGTTCGAACTAATTGTTTGCTCTTTCTACGAGAAAGTTCTCGCACTGCAGCTGATTGTTCTGGTTACCAGTTTATTACTTTTCCGGTAGTACATATATAGGCAATAGAAGGCGCAAGGCGAAAAGCCCTTATGAATGTAACTTTTCTAGAGCTGTATCCGCAAAATTTTTCAGCACAAGAAAATATTTCCCAGAGCGCATTGCAGAAAGGGTTGTAGTAGAGTCTTTGCGTGGTTTGGCTGCATTCGGATGTCTATTACAGGCACTAATGTTACAGCAGCGATGAAGGTGACTGTGTCGAGAGTGGGGATATGAAAGTGGCGGTGATAGTAATTGTTGATTGAGCCTGTGTAAACAGAATCACAAAATATTATAGGGTACGACTCGTACTTTTAAGGCATATGAATAATCAAATAAAAAATGCAGGTCCCACCTGCCTTGGGAATTGCCGATGAGCGAAGCATGCGGACGGTAGATCGTAATGTTGTAATTTTTTATTGAGAAAAACATCACGAATTGACGCTAAACAATTGTACAAATTCAGCAGATTTAGCGTACCTTGGAAACCGATGTCATGTGAAGCATGGAGTGCATGGTGGCTGTGTTATAATTTTTTATTGAGCGAAACGTTACGAAGTGGCGCTAAAGGCTTGTACAAATTCACGAAGAGACATACTTTAAACCGCTGTATTTGTTTTATATAAACAGTTGTTTACAGTTGCGTAACGATGACAGCAGCAGCAAATATCAGCAACACTAGAAGCTGTAAGCTGATATAAAAGGTGGTGCTCGCGATGCTATTAGTCCTTGACAGAGCCACATAAATCAACTTCAGCTGATGGCACCTAACTGCAACTGAAGTTAACCCGACATGACAGCTTTATCACAGGAGTACATATTTAATGTATATAAAATTATATAAGCATCACCGCAACCACAATTGACGTTTAAGCCACATTCAGGTCTATTTGAAAAGTCGTTTAGAGACCTGGCATGGCTCTGTGGTGGAATGCTTGGTTGCCACGCAGAATGCAGGGTTGTGATGCCTGCTCGGACCTTGATATCAATTCTTTGCATTTTTCGCGTCAACGCGGTCAATGTCAGCTTTTTCCGAATGTTCACGCCTTAAAATTGCCCATGTCTGTGCTGGCCGATCCTGCGTAGATATAACCTGTCACTCACCTGTGGCACATACCGCATACCTGTGGCGCGTACCCACACACGGTTATGTGTCACACGACTGCCGGAAAGGGTCTGAATATGTAAGGAAAGGTATTGCGACATTCATCACGTCATGACCAGCGAGTCGTGTTCGTCAAACCATTTTACGCTCTCATGATAGTTTTGCCCTAACCTAAGGGGGTGATGATGAGAGTACCCAGACGTAGGGAAGCAGATGTATGTATGTATGTATGTATGTATGTATGTATGGATGGATGGATGGATGGATGGATGGATGGATGGATGGATGGATGGATGGATGGATGGATGGATGGATGGATGGATGGATGGATGGATGGATGGATGGATGGATGGACGGACGGACGGACGGACGGACGGACGGACGGATGGATGGACGGATGGACGGATGGATGGATGGATGGATGGATGGACGGACGGACGGATGGACGGATGGACGGACGGACGGACGCTAAATATTCACTTGTTTACAGTTGCGTAACAATAACAACAGCACCATGGCTTTTAGCAACACCACAATCGGTAAGCTAATATGTAGCGCATGTGCTCACGACGACGGTGACCCTGGAGAGTGATACGTAGGCCAACTTGAGTGGTTAGCTGTACAATTGCGTTAACCCAACGTTGCACCTGTATTCCTATATTTATAAAGTCAGATAGCCAATGCAGCAACCACAATGGACGTTTAAGCAACATTGGGTCTATTTGAAAAGCAATTGCAAGATATGGCCTTGCTCTGAGTAGAATACTTGAATGCTATGCAGAATGCTGGGGCTCAATTTCTGCCGGGACCATGATGACATGGTCAACGTTGTCAATGTCAGCTTTTTCCTGATGATTTTGCATTGAGAATACCAATGGCAGTTCTTGCCGCTCATTCGCACCCGCGGGTATGTGCCATTTTTTTAAAATTTGCTAGTCGAGACACAGGTGCAGCTATCATTCAGTGAGCATGGAAGTGATGGGTAGTACACATATTTGCCTAGTCTTCATACTCGCTTGTGGCAAATGGCACTCGCCGCTTCATTTTTTTGCTGGGTTTTCGTTTTGTTTCAAAGGAAAGAACGAACCCTTTCGAACTTCATGACCCGATTTGAAACGGTAAGCCTAAAAGATCAAAGTGGTCAAGTGCTACTGCCAAGCATTTGCCAATTGTTGATTTATGACAAAACAGCTTGAAGCCACGCGAAGCCAAAAAGAACGCAAGGTATGATTACTATGCAAATCCGTGTACTACCCATAATTCCCATGCTCTCTTAAGCAAGCTCGCATAGACACTATCACCAGAGTTCCGTCTAGAGTATACATGTATATAGGAAACTTCATGGTATGTGCCACATGTCTGGCGGAAAGGGTTTGATGACGTAGCGACAGGACTGTTACATTATTCATGTCATAATCAGCAAGTCATATCTGTCAAACTATCTTAACCTCCAAGAAAATTTTGTTTTGTCCCAATCAGGGGGGGGGGAGGTTATCACAAGATCACTCACACGTAGACGGCATAATAAATAGATGGGTAGACACGTATATAGGCTAAAGAAGGTTTTCAGTACAAAAACAAACATAAGAACACTTATTCCCGGGTCTATCGTCGGAAGGAATTAAGCGTTTGCAAAGCGAGAAAGGGACCTCAGTCACCGGTAAGAATGGAAGCTTTCTAGTGATCGACGAAGTGGCTTTGAATAAGAAAAAGGAGAGGAAAGTTCTGCGTCGTGACTGTCTCTCGCAATTGGGAGGACACCTCAACAACTCGAAACAGGGGACGGTGTAGTGGGAAATAAGATAGCGATCAAATTAGGATAACTGATTTCATTCTTCCGTTTTTCAAGAGCCGGTGTTGCTACAACAAAGTCTTTTTCTCAAGCTTTATGAAGTCTTTCTAAATTTGTTCATTTTATGCTCTTAATTGACCTCAAGCAACAAATATCGCGTTGACTTTCAGCCACGCTGTCACAGCATGAAAACTTCGTTGCACCTTTTTGTTTTTCGTTGAGATTCTACGTTCTCGAAGATGACGAACAAAAAGAAAAGAGGAGATCAAAAGGAATAGTTCGGAGGTTCAGAGCTACTGCTAAAAGTAATTGACATTCTGACGAGATATGGGAGGAGCAATATATTAAAAAAATAGAAAATGTACATGCCCCAGATTGACCTTCAAATGTTGTAATCTTTACTTGCAGTTCTGGCATATACAGATTCAAAAGAGGTGTCGCTGCACAATAATAATGACAAAAACTTCAAGGGCGATTGAGATTCACCTTCAAGAGCAGAAGGCAATAGCGTAAACGGGTCACGAGAGCATCGCCTTTTCAAATGCTCGCCTTGCTTCGGTTCTCGACGGACACCGCGCCGCAAGAAAGGGAAGGTCTGTGGTCTCAACATCGGCACTTTCAGACTGTTTGCAAGTACACTCCGGAAGGGCCCATTTAGCCATAAATCTTAGACAGACACTAAACAGCAAAATAATTCTTTTTTTAGTAAAGTACAATTAAACAGTAACGAAAACACCACTTCTACTGCGACACGACGCTTAATAAAAGAGAAAACGTGCAACAAAAAAAAATAGAGGTAGAGAGGCCACATTCAAACCCCGTGCCAAACACCATGATGTCATTGAATTTGAAGGCGTCTTATTAGCTCCATGTAGCTTAGAATCAATAAAAATTAGGTATTGTCATATCTGGGTGCAATAAAGAAACATACGAAGTTTCAGAAATTTTCATTCAGCCAGTGTTCTCGAAAATACAAAAAATATATTTTTAACTTTTTGATGTCAGCGCAAAATTCAAAGATGAATCGACCTTACTTTTAGTCGCTAATGATGACCTGCTCATAGTAAAACATATCGCAATAAAGTTGTCTGAGGGCAGTTTGTCAATTTAAACCCACTCATTGTTTCGCTTAGGTGCTCCTTTAGGTATGCAAATTCATTATCTACGACGCTTCTGTATCAACCACATAACTGCGCACTTGGTTGATGCTGTTGCTGTCAAAAACAAATATTTACTTCCATGCGCTTTGCAACTGGCGGGCTTTTAAACCAAGAACTCGCATATAGCGCGATTCACACGTCTGGACGCCCAGTGCTATTTCACGCTACTGAGACACAATATTAAATTTTGACGGACTCCTGGTGCTACGCAACACTCATATACATCAAAAAGCTGCTTGCTACTTGATGGTCTCAGGTTGGATTTACATTCAAGCTGCATATTATTACTATTTCTTAATTTAGATATATTCAGAATATTTTCTCATATCTAACGACTCCGACACCAACAATGGCGCTGACATCATAATTTTTGCGAAGCGAGATTTTTGCTTCTTGATTATATCCAACGTTTAACGGGTCAAAACCACAATATAACTGAGGCATGTAGTAAAGGACGGCACCGCTAACTTCGACATAAGGTGTTGTTTTATATGCATTGTCGTGGCACGCGACACAAGAGCCTTCAGCATTTCGCCTCTCTCGAGATGTGACTGCAATGAGCGCTATCGATTATTGATATGTGGGGTTTAACGTCACGAAACCAATGTCTGATTATGAGAGACGCCGTAGCGGAGGGCTCCGGAAATTTCGACCACCTGGGGTTTTTTAACGTGCACCCAAATCTGAGCACACGGGCCTACAACATTTCCGCCTGTATCAGAAATGCAATGAGCGTTATCGAATCGTCAGTCTTCGTGCCAGCAGGGTAGCACCGTAACAAGTGAACCACCACGCTGGACGAAAGGAAGCACTCCTTCTTTCCCCGCACAATCGAGCAGTGGAATAGATTGCCGGTTGATGTGTTTTCGGCGCGTGATGTGTCGGATTTTGAAAAGCGTGTACTTTCTGCAATATTTTAAACATTTACTGTACCGCTATGTTTTTTGTGTACTGCTATCTTTTTTTCTTTTTTTGTTTCTTCACACTTGTTGGACTGTTTTCAGAATTGTGCTTTCTAATCCCTGCCCACCTGCTTGGTCTTCGGACTGCAGTATGTCTTAAATAAATAAAACGAAATCGCCACCCAAGCACTCCGTACAAATATGGTTATCCAGCGACAGCTGAAACCTGTGGCCCGGCATTTCGCAGCGGGTGCAACCTGACGCTGCATTCATTATTTTAAAAATTATTGGTTGCATGTTCTTGCATTCAATTGGGCTTGACGCACGGTTACCTTGGGTTTACCGCAGTGCTTATTTCACATTCTGTGCATTGTGCCTCGCATGCTCATGGTCATGAAGAAGTGTCATGAGCGGTCAAATGTGTTTCGCAATGTTAATCACAGTGGTCCTTCTCGAACGACAAGTGGTCTAAGACGTTGCCACTGAAGTCAAAATGCCACTGGAGAAACTGCCGCCGAAAGCGGTACCTCCCACAATCATCTAATAAAAATGTATTCGCTCTCCCCCACAATCACCATGTTGACGCTGCGGTGGCGACAACGCCGATTGTTTGGCGCACATTGTTTTATTTTATTTATTTATTTATTTATTTATACATACTGCAGACCAATTTAATGGTCCAAGCAGGACGGGCAGAAAAAAGAATGTTCACGCACGTACAATGCAATGCAATGTAACAAAAACACTGAAGCAACAAAAAGCAGAATTCACTTGGAACTACAAAATAAACAAGCCACGGTAAAACCGACTTTTCGCACAAACATAGCAGGGTTTCCAATCCAAATAAATCTAGAAAATCACGCAGAACTTCAAGAAACATTGCTAAAACCCGAACGTCAGTAATTAAAAGTTGATTGATTTGTGGGGTTTAACGTCCCAAAACCACGACTTGATTATGAGAGACGCCGTAGTGGAGGGCTCCGGAAATTTTGACCACCTGGGGTTCTTTAACGTGCACCCAGTAATTAAAAGTTTCTAAAATGATCGTGTAGGGCTGTCATAAAATTTCCACTAAAAATTCTTTCTGGCAATTTATTCCAGTCATCTACCGTGCGTGGAAAATATGAAAACTTAAAGGTATTTGTTCGGGAAAAGAATGGGGATAAACTGTGGCTATGTGTGTGTCGTGTTTTCCTCGTGGTGGACGGACTAATGAATGGAGTGGGTGATAATCCAGTCTTACACCTAATTAGGGATTTCATAAAAGCTAAGCGGGCAATTTGGCGTCTAATGTGTAGTGGTTGGATTTTATTGAGTGCCATGATACCTGACGGAGAATCACTTCTTTTATATTTATTATAAATAAAATGAACAGCCCTCTTCTGAACCTTCTCCAATTCGTTAATGTTTTTCTTCGTGTGTGGGTCACAAACAACCGCTGCATACTCCAGTTTAGGCCTAATTATGGAATTATACGCTAGAAGCTTAACGTTACTAGGTGTACCTCGAAGTTTATGCCGTAAAAGACCAAGTTTTTTTAGCGCTGAAGAAGTTACCTGCTGAACGTGGTCGTTCCAATCTAATCTGGAGTTCAATACGATACCTAGGTATTTAAACTTACTAACCTCCTCGATTAAGGTGTTTTTAATTTTGTACCGGAAAGTTATGGGGTTTCGTTTCCTGGTTATACGTAAAAGAACTGTATTTGTAGAGCTAATTTTCATGCCCCATTTGTCGCACCAAGATGATATGTCACATAAAGCCCTATCTAGCCGATGTTGATCAGAAGCAGACTGCACTTCAGTATAAATCATGATATCATCCGCGAACATTCCAATATTCACAGTATCACCAACCACAGACACTAAATCATTAACATACAACAAAAAAAAGCAGGGGCCCCAGCACACTTCCCCGGGGCACACCTGATGTCACTGTTAGAGAAGAGGAACAAGTACCATCGATGTCTACAAATTGCGTTCGATCTTGCAAATATGACTTAACCCAATTTACAAGTGTAGAAGGAATTCCTGCTTGTTTAAGTTTTAAAAGAAGGCTACCGTGAGAAACCCTGTCGAATGCCTTGCTTAAGTCTAAAAACAAAACATCAATTTGCCTGGAGTGATCTAAGATTGAACTAAAACTATGAACGGCGGTGACCAACTGCGTAACGGTAGAAAATCCCCTTCTAAAACCATGTTGGAAGGGACTCAATGTTTTATTTTTTTCCAGTACATTAAGAATATGGTTAGCTACAATATGTTCTATCATCTTGCAACAACAGCACGTTAAGGAAATTGGTCGATAATTGTCAACATGGAAACGGTCTCCTTTTTTAAAAACTGGCATTACCCTAGCCATAAGCCAATCATGGGGCAGCACGGACGTCCGAAAAGATTGACGAAAAATGACTGTCAAAAACCGAGCAAAAGATTCTACATAGCGACGCAGAAAGGCGTTCGGGATTTCATCCGGGCCAGTAGTGCACTTAGGATCTAATCGCAGAAGCATTTCAAAAACTCCTTCAAAAGAAACAAGCTCGATCTGTTCCGAATGAGCCTCCATATAAAATTCATCACCTTGATCGTTTGAAAACACAGAATGAAAAAAGGAATTGAAAGCATTAGCAATGGAGAGACGAGATGTTTTCATCTTGCCATCAACCAATAATTGATCGACCGATTTACCTGCACTACGGATGGTATTCCAGAACTTTTCTGGATCGTTTAAAATGAACTAAGGCAAACTTTCGCAAAAATACCGTTTCCTTGCGAATTTTACGCTGCTCGAAAGTTTGGAGACTAACCTATTTAAGACATCACAATCGGGACTGCGAGTCTTCTTGATACGTTTAATTCGCCGTTTTAGGTGAATAATATCTCGGTTAATCCATGGATTGACCATTTTGGTTCGTTTTTTTTTCTTTTCTTATCAGGTATACAAGACTTTAAACAAAATTTGCAATGCTCTTTAAACATTTCCCACAAATGCCGCACATCATTACCTTGAAAGCTTTCGTAAGCTATGTCAAGGTTCTCCAAAACAGACTCATCCCTCGCCCTGGAGTAGTCTTTGACATATGTATGCTTAACTCCCGCCAAACGTTTTTTAGGTTCTAGAAAGACATTGGTAACTACAACCTTGTGATCAGAAATCCCGTCACTTACATGTAATGAATAATCAGAAAAAATGCGATCTAAGAACACAAGATCGAGTACGGACCTAGCTGTACCGCAAATTCTGGTGGGCTCAAGAACAACCTGGTTTAAATTATGAGTTAGCATAATGTCGGATAGAATATCAGAGTGCTCTGCGGCTCCGACACATCCAGTAGGCCAATCAATACCTGGTAGATTGATATCGCCAACAAGCATAAGCCTGGTTTTGCGGAAACTAAACAAATGATCTTGGAGCTTTCGCAAATAAGAAGAATCAGAACTGGGAGGTCTGTACAGCGCACATAGGACGAAAGTGAAACTAGAAAATGGTATTTTGAGAAGCAGGCTTTCGTGGTCTTCCATTTGATTTAAAACCACAGCTTTCACATTTTTCTTTGACAGAACAGCCACACCCCCCCCCCTCGTGACCCACGGTCACGTCTGAAGACCGAAAACGATAAAGGAAAGATGCAGTCGTCAGTGATATCGCTGGTTAACCAAGTCTCAGTTATTACTGCTACGTCGGGGTTGTGCGCAAGTAATGCAATTTCCAGGGATTGGGATTTATTGACAACACTTTGGGCATTCATATTCAATACAATGAGCTTGTTGCGATAAGAATCGCTGCCGGGATCATGTCACTTCAACTGCGACTGCGCGGGGGATAATATGAGCTTCATTCGTCTACCTGTTAAATCATCCCAAACATATGTTTCGTCATTAATTTTAAGTTTATCGTCATAAAGTTTTGGATCCAGCCTTTCATCCTTATCCTTGCGTGCCGATTCCCAAAGAAGTTTTCGCTTGCGGAGAGTTTCCTTGGAATAATCATTCTGAATGTAAATTTTCGAGCCTTTCAGCTTCTTAACGTTACTGAAGACAGCCATCTTCTCATTGAAGTCTTGGAAGTACAAGATTACTGGTCGGGTTTTTTGCTCGCCTCTACCGCTATCATTGTTACTGTTACCGGTCTCCTTGATACGTTTTCCCAGTCTGTGGATACGCCCAACGGATGCAACCTTCACACCAAGCCGTTTATCAAAGATGTTGCCGATAACCTTCTCCTTCAGTTCATTTTCAGATTCTGATTTAGCCTCGGGTACACCAAAAACAAGCAAATTTGACCGCCGGCTGTAATCTTCGAGATTCACTACCTTTTGCTGTTGCGAAATGACCGACTTATGGAGCGACTGCAGATGTTGTTCGATTGGTGCTATAGGCTGCAGGGAAGTTTGAAAACCTGTCACATGTTTTTCGATCTGTTCAAGTCTAGCCATTACACTGCAAAGCGAAGCATCAAGCTTGCATTGCAAGGCTTTCATTTCGGATATATCAATCTGCATTGACTCCTGGGATTTTATAATCTTATCTAAAGATTTCTGGATATCTGGACCAGGGTTACTCTCAACATTGCCACACAACAATATTTTGAATACAGAAAAACACTCGTACGCAATGCAAAGACAGCGCCGAGGGCACGGCAGAAACACTAGTGGCATGTCATCACTCCGACAAGAAGAGTCGTGACCAACCTGGATAAGCAAAATGGGTGGCATGCTTAGAGCCAAGTTCGACAGCGGTTCACCGTGCCCAGTGAAGACGAAGCGATGCAGCTCTTCTTTTATCCCCGGTGGCCCTGGTGACGTCACACCTCCAGCGAAGTGGCCGACAGTCAGGTGCCGGTGCGTCATGCCAAGATGTCACGTTCGTAGTTGATACCGGTGGATTGCCGAAGTTGCAGAATACGTTGTTGAAACCAGCGAAACCAAGAAGAACCTGGATAAGCAAAACGGGTGGCATGCTTAGAGCCAAGTTCGACAGCGGTTCGCCGTGCCCAGTGAAGACGAAGCGATGCAGCTCTTCTTTTATACCCGGTGGCCCTGGGGACGTCACACCTCCAGCGAAGTGGCCGATAGGCGGACAGTCAGGCGCCGGTGCGTCATGCCAAGATGTCACGTTCGTTGTTGATACCGGTGGATTGCCGAAGTTGCAGAACACGTTGTTGAAACCAGCGAAACCAAGAAGAACCTGGATAAGCAAAACGGGTGGCATGCTTAGAGCCAAGTTCGACAGCGGTTCGCCGTGCCCAGTGAAGACGAAGCGATGCAGCTCTTCTTTTATACCCGGTGGCCCTGGGGACGTCACACCTCCAGCGAAGTGGCCGATAGGCGGACAGTCAGGCGCCGGTGCGTCACGCCAAGATGTCACGTTCGTAGTTGATACCGGTGGATTGCCGAAGTTGCAGAACACGTTGTTGAAACCAGTGAAACCAAGAAGAACCTGGATAAGCAAAACGAGTGGCATGTTTAGAGCCAAGTTCAACAGCGGTTCGCCGTGCCCATTGTTGGAAGTGTTTGACATCGCGAGCTAACTTAAGGCATGGTTTCCAGAATCCGCCCGCCACCGGCACTCGCCTTCCTGTTCGCGATTTAGCACCGCTTGAAACGCTGCCGAAGCTCGGCCCCCGGGCCCGTTTTTGCGCCTGAACTGCACCATCGGGCCGGCGAATACGAGCTCTCTCGTGTCTCCACTGTCGTCGCTCTTCTAAGGTTGTCCGTGGCTTAACGATGTGGACGTTCACAAAAAAAATCGGCCCCGTATCTGCATGTTAATCTGCAAATGTCGCCGAAAGACGATAGTTTTGCGTGCGGAGGGAGTGAACAAAACATTTATCTAATGTTCTGCGCAAGAAAATCGGTGAGTGGTATTCTGGATGCGCTGCGTTAGAGTGCCTCGAGCATGCAGCGGAGGTGAACGAGCGCATCAAGTCACGTCACGCGGGAGACATGAGCGCTATCTGGCAATTTTCTTGAAAAACAAAGCGCGTGGCTCTGACACGGGTGTGCGCGCCTGTGTCAGTGGTGATAAGTTGTAGAACGCAAGGCGGCGGGTAGGTGCCACCACAGTGTAGTCTTAGCAAAGCGTTGGAAACACTCACCTTTTTGTGCAACTGTTGCATGGTGAGCGCAACGTGATAAATGCTGCGGTCCTTAAAATTACTTATGTATGCATTTTCTAGTAAAAGACGCACATACAGAATATATACGTGTTGTTATGGCGCCTGAGATATGCGCAATAGTTGCTTTTTAATCGACAATCGCACAAGTATGAACGCAAAAGCTTGAGCAACATTGGTGGGCGCTGTGGTTGAGGTCAGCCATTTGTAGTATCGTTTGCGCACTTTGGTGCCGTTTAAGGTACCGTTAAGGGAGGATAGACAGACAGACAGACAGACAGACAGACAGACAGACAGACAGACAGACAGACAGACAGACAGACAGAGCAAAAGTTTTACGTCGAAGCTCCCCAAGAAAGACTATCGTCTTCAAAAACTGATGCGCCCGTACTCGGCGCCACGGCTGCGGCGGGATTGCCAACGTGACTCACAGACTAGCCAATGCCGCACGTGCTTGGGTACGACGCTGGGAACAAAGTAACTGATTGCACGGCCAATGAAGACCACTGAGTACGGTAATGCCGATGGGTTTTTCATTTTTCTTAGCCACATACAGCAATTCACTGTAAAAAACGCCGCTGAAACGTATACTGATAAGTACACCAAGCGGGTATTCATATTTAGAATAACCCTGAAGCTGAGTGGTTTCTCGGCAGTGTAGTGTCAAGTCAGGTATACGCTATATTATTGCATCACCGCGGTGAACTTTGCACTGCAGTCTGCCTTGTATACCATTTCCATTATGGTGATGAGGCCGTCCTCAAAATCCCAGAGAGAAGCCGTCGCACCTATGTGGTCATTCTGTTCTAGCTAAGAGAGACGGGGGCCAAGGAGCTTTCAACGACCTCTATTGGCAACGTAATGCATTCTAAATTGGTAATTTTGCACTCCCTTCGTTTATTATAGGAGTGTATATTAAGGGATTCATTGAGGCTGTCGGTAAGGTGTGCTTAATCTTAAAAAATTACCATAATCAAGAACACGCATGCACTCAATTCATTGTCTTCAGAGGAGTGCTGTTTCAGCTATCGCTAAATTTTTTCGTGGTGCAAACTCCTGAGTGGATATGCGCCGCAGGAATCGGGCAAGCACCACGAACAAGTACTGCAGGAGGAATACCGAAACGAAAATGAACATGACAATGAGAAAGAAAGAAATCAAGACAGAAAGAGAAAGAAGGCAATTGAAAGACAGATTGCAAGAAAAGTAAACAAAATAAAGAGACGGATATGTAAAATGAAAGAGAAAGACGTGGGCGTAGACAGAGAGAAAGAAATAGAAACACGAGAAAAAGAAATAAAAGGAATATAAAAAGACTAAAAAACAGAGAAACAAAGGACAAAAAAGTCACAGCTTTGCCGGAAAAGCGAAGCAATCAATGCGATAGTATTAAATTGAAAGGTCACGCGCAGAACGAAAAACAGATAGAAACATGCCCCGTGTTTCTCACGCACAAAGGACGCACAAAGCGTACTCACAGGTACGGATGCACGCGAATAAGCATCTTGTTTGTTACTTTGCTGAGTCTGAAAAGCACGTGATTTTCGCAAACGGGGACTGCAATGATTGTAGTGACCTTTGTGCACCCGGTAACTACAGCAGAATTGTTCCAGGTAAAGCCCGAGGCCAGCCAAGGCGTACGACCTCCCCCTCCTCGCCGCCGTGAGATAAGGGCGCGTGAGGGAGCGTTGCTCCCCCTCTCTAATCCGGGCAAAGTACGCGTAGGAGATCAGAGCGGGCGTCGCCGCGCGATGTGGCGACGCACGCTAATTGCGCAATCTTGCTGGTAATGCTAAAAACACAATCCCCCCCCCCCAAGATGCTCCTGAGCTGCGGTAAGTGGTAGATATAAGTAGCTTGCCGTTCGAACGGTGAAGGATGTGCTCCGGGGTGGCTCAGTAGTTAACGCCTCGCTTTCACGACGCAGAGGTCCCACGTTTGATTCTACGCGCCTGATGTTTTTTTTGTGGATTTTATTTCTTTCTTGCGTGTTCATATATAAAGACACGTATACATATACGGTGCATGATATCGACGCCGATGCCCACGTAGACGCCGATGCCAGCGGCAAAATCCAGCCGAGAGTCTTTATATAATTGTTATCGCTATAAAAAAGAGTGAGCAAGAAGCGCAGAGAGAGTGAGGAGAAGAAGAAAGAAAAAATGTAAGCAAAGCAATAAAAGATAACAAATATAGCGAAAAAAATAAATGAAAACCTCAAAAGACATGCATGAAACTGATACAGTTAGAAAGGTAATTAAAAACTAAAGATAAACAAGAAACTATTTTTCAAGTCTTAGCACTACTCGTGCGAAGCTGCCATGATGTTTCCCTACAGCTGCATCTACTTTGCTTCCGGTTCCAACACATCATCATCATCAGCAGCATCATCAACATCAGCCTGACTACGTCCACTGCAGGACAAAGGCCTCTCTTATGCTCCACCAGATAACTCAGTCCTGTGCTTGCTGCTGCCAGTTTATACCCGCAAACTTCTAAATCTTATCTGCCCACCTAACCTTTTGTCTTCCCCTGACCCGCCTGCCTTCTCTGGGAATCTAGTTAGTTACCCTTAACGACCAGCGGTTACGCTGTCTATGCGCTACGTGCCCGGCCCATGTCCATTTCCTCTTCTGCATTTCAACTATGATATCATGAACCCCATTTGTCCCCTAATCCACTTTGCTCTCTTCTTGTCTCTTAAGGTTACACCTACCATTTTTTTCCATTTCTCATTGCTTCGTCCTCAATTTAAGCTGAACCCTCTTTGAAAAACTCCAGGTTTCTGCTCCGTAGCTAAGTACCGGCAAGATACAGCTGTTATATACCAACACATAAACCGTCACCCAATTATTATCGATTTCTTATTTTCCCCTTCAACTTCATCCTGTTCATCTCTCTACTATGAGATGCTATGGAGAACAGCAGCTGCTATACGCGTTGTAATTTCTAAAAAAGTATGCAATTGAATAAATGTCGGGAGCCGCAGGCTGCCTTGGTGCCCACTCAATAAGCAAAAAGCACACATTGTGAAGAATGTGTCTTTCTTTAGATGACGCACAATTTATGTACACGCAATCAGGATACTCGAAGTTGCGAATGAAGAAAGCAAGTTAAAGGCTCATGACTGCAATATACTCTGATCCTATAAAAAACAACATAAATAAAATACCACTCAATGAAAGTACATCTTTGTGAAGGTACTTCGACATTGAAAAGTGTTCAAAATTCGTTGCAATGGTTCTATACAGGCCCAGCTGTGTTTGCTCCGAGAAAGTAGAAAGGAAGGTGGCTCTGTGACAAGAGCTGTCAGGAAGAGCTGACAGTTTCGCGTGCAAAATAAATGTTTTAAGAAAGAAAGGAAGAACATCGAAATTGAGTGTTACACGGCCGAACTAGAAAGCATGAGACGGGTTTAGATGGACCCATTCATTGGTGACAATGGACATGCTTTCCCGGCCTGCCTCCAATGAGGAACCAAGGAAATTGGACAAGAGTGTTTGTATAGACACTCACACGTACGAGAAAAAGAGTCAAGACTGACAAAGCATTGGTCTGGTGGAGGCCCGCGAGTACACTGACATCAGTAGGAATGGTGACATTCTTCCCTGCGGCATTTAATTTCCTCGACACCAACTTTGGCTTCTACAGCAATCTACACTTTGAGTTGTCTTTCATTGTCTTCCGATGTCCTATAACAGAGCAGAGAAGCTTATCTGGGCAATGCGATGAGAAACGCTGGCATTCGCTTCGTATTGCTCAAAGTACTCGGGAGCAATATTCTACAAAAAAGGTTGTACGAGTCCGTCTAAAAGCTCCATGCAGTTATTGCATGTCACTTATAGCAACGCAAAATATTTGTATGACTTTCTCACAAATATAATTATAACGCAACAATGGCCAACAAAATGCAAGAAACTGGTCATAGTTAAACTCAATTGACTTTCAATGCTTCGTTCTTCTAAATCATGTGTACAATAGCCAGCTACCTTCAATCGACTATAGCAACGGCTTTCTAAACGTGTACCATGATAGCGGACAGTGAGTGTCGGCGACAAAGCTAGGTTATAAGGTCCATATATTGCACGTTTACGTCGCCGACAGCCATAAACGGTTTGTGCTTCTAGGAGTTTCATATTGTCGGTGCAAACTTTGATTGAACTTTTCTAAAAATATCCAGGGACTTTGGTTTTCCGTAAAGTCCCTGGATGTTTTTTGAAAAGTACCGTTTATCTTTTAACGGAGCCGCCGTGCCCCGCAACCGCCTCTCGCCCCTCGTGCCATCAATCGCAAATGGTCACGAACATAAGGAGTGTTATCAGTCTGACATGGCATTCTTGATTGGAAAGTGGCGCGAGCGGAGTTATGGCTGCGAAATCGAGCAGAGTCGCCGCCTAGCGGCAACTGGCCGAAACAGTGAGGTGTGGATTGCTGCTTGCGTCGTCTGCTATAGTCACGTCGTGTTTTTATGTGCGTGTACGTCATGCACGTTTTCAAAGTGTGGTTTGTTCGCTCATGTCAGCGCGAGTGTAACTGTTTCTGCATATGCATGAAATGACGTACAAAAGCATTTCGTCTCGCTCGGCAGCTAATATATTGCTCGCTCGGCTGCTAATATATTGTGATAAGATCGGTGAGTGCAACTCTCTAGAGAGCTATTTATTGTCGTCATACCCTCCATTCACCAGAATAATTTCAGAGTGGGTGCCGCTTTCTGTTTCAAGCACATCGCAAAATGCTCTTGGCATCCTCCAAAACATGAGAACTAATAAATGCTGTGTCAATGCAACGTTTTATGGCGCCTTGGTTCTTAAGAAAAAACAGGCTCTAGGCCATGTACTCTCGGCCATGTAAGCGTGGAACTACGGCACTGTAGTTTACCGATCATACAATGAGACCGAGTTGTGTTTATCTGGCCGTGGTACCACTGCATATAAATATTACTATCACATAAACTGTTACACTTCGGTACTTGCACTGTACTTGTAACAGAGTTACCGTGTGCCACTGTGTGCTTAGATTTAAGAAGGCTTTAAAGAGCTCAGACGCTCAAAATTTATTCAGACGGCATGCCTTAGATATGTTGTCATAAAAGTTCACTGAAAATTTCATCCTTCCTATATTCTTTTAAGCGAAGGCTGAAGGCAGGAACAGCGCAACCTACAAGTAGTTACTTCGTAACTACAGAAGCGAAATGTTCAGTTATGTCCTACCAACTTGCCCAAGCTTCCACGCTTCATTGTTTTAAGCATTTTTGTGGCATTGTTAGTGACCAACGGAGGGCAGTGGTAATTTTTTGTCTGAAAAAAAAAAACACGCTTGTCCCATTAACCAGGCCTTTGTTGTAGCACAGTGATATATCAATGAAATCTCTCTGCTGAACTCTTTTTTTCTATTCTTTTTTACTCTTTTTATATTTTTCATATTCTTACGGGGGCAGGAACATGTGCAATCACGTGGTAAACGCAGTGTAGCGCATAGCGCCGTCAGCCACTGAGCTTTCCTGACTAGACTTATCGACTGTCCCACATTTCATGGTAAACAGAATTAGAGAAAAAAAAATCATATGCGTACAAGCTGCGAACGGGGGTACTGAACGAATCGCACAGATATGCGGGCTTTCTACGATCTTTCTTTCTCTCTTTTTTGTAGTTTGCAGATGACAAAGATGTGGATAAGTAGTTCAGCCAGGCTACAGCAGTGCTTAGCAGGCGGAACACAAGCTAACCACGAACAAACAACCCTGAAAAGGCGTGATTTAGTGCGAAAGCGTGAAGATAGTCACCCAGGGCGAGCATCCCTATGAAAGGCAGAATGCGCTTTACTCGCCGGTAATGTTAACGTTGAATGGGCGTCGTTCGCCGATTCAAAAGAAAAGAGCGTAAATATTAGCAGTAAAGTGTAGTCAACGCATTTTATCCGCCGACAATCGGCTCAGACCGCACGCAACGAAGCGTCACTGCGTGTATTTGTATACGCACCGCCGGCCACCTATCCACACTTTCGCGGGACGGTGGTGCCACCTATAGCCTGATCTCGCCGCCAATAACGGGCTGGCGCCTGCATAATGGTGGTTTCGGGAAGGATACAGATAAGGTTTGGACATTTGGGACAGGAAGGTAGGACATTTTGGATATGATATAGAGGAAAGTGTCGGTATTTTATATTGGGGGACTTTACGGAAAACTCTATTGCTGCACCACCTACATTGGCGCGCCGTGGTGTCGAGGCTATCGTACGTGGCCTCGGTGATTAACAACTGCGCATTTAGTGAACGTGGCGCTACTGGATGCAATCTCTAGAGTCCTAAAATCAACACCACGGAGCACGTCATAATATGTGGTGCAGCAATTCACTTTTGCGCCACTTCGCCACACGCTGCACATCTCGCAAACTTTTGCTGTTGACATTGCCATCGGGTGCCGGAACATTTGATTTTCATACTGACGGTATGGCTTAAAGCCGGCCACCCACTACAGAGGCACGCACGTTACTGTGCCTATCGCTTTAAGGCCACGTAGTAGGTGCACAGCAAGTTGGGGAACATATTTACTCGTGGTTGAAAGCATGATACCTATTACAGTGTGCAGCCGAAACAATTATTGCTTATAAATAAGTTGCTAGCGATGGTACCTCCTAGACCGGAAGGCAATCGGCTCTTGCGCCATCCGAGCTCGGTTCACCCTGTGCCTGTTGCTTCACTGGGTCAGAGCTGCATAGAGTCGCCTCCCAGTCGAATATTTACGGTTTTGATTCGCCAATATAATGGAATTGTTTCGGCACTGTCAGACTATATGAAATAAAGTGGCCGTCTGAGGACAAAATTTACACTTTTGGTAAAGCTTCACAGACACAAGTCCCTTTCTACGTCATTGACTTCATTTTAGTGATCTACCATTTCAGCGTCTTGGGTAACATCACACAATAAAAAGTATGCAAAAATTGGTATAAGTACGCCCTATATAGGTACAGTATATTTCTATCGCGTCTTAAGAGTCCTCCAGTATTCGTCTATTCTATGGGGTGTATACAAGGGCGTTGCGAATCCATCGCTAGCACGTGACTTGCTTCACGTTGGCAGTGTCATATGTTGCAAAGACAGAATGGCACAGCATATTATATGCATCGCTCTCGATTAAATGCAGGGGGAGTGATTGAACTTATTGTCAAGCTGTTCGCTAAAGTATACTTTTGTGTGATGGCCGCTTTATTTTAACGGAAAGCTAAAATGAACGTTAAAATTACTTATTTGAATTGAAGCTGTATTGATTGATTTGTGGGGTTTAACGTCCCAAATCCACCATTTGATTATGAGAGACGCCGTAGTGGAGGGCTCCGGAAATTTCGACCACCTGGGGTTCCTTAACGTGCACCCAAATCTGAGCACACGGGCCTACATTATTTCCGCCTCCATCGGAAATGCAGCCGCCGCAGCCGGGATTTGAACCCGCGACCTGCGGGTCAGCAGCCGAGTACCTTAGCCACTAGACCACCGCGGCGGGGCTTGAATTGAAGCTGCAGTTCTTTACTTTCTGGTTATTGGCTCGTTTACCAGCACAGACGCTAGCTGCGGTAATGAGAAGTCACGTACATATTTCGCGCTGGCGAACTCCAAACTAGATGGATCGCAGCCTCTCGCTCACTATACTTTCGCATCATCGTGAGTTTGGAATGCCCTTTACAACAGAGTCATGGACGTTTGGTGGCCTTTACGTCATGACTTTCTAGCAAAAGCACGGTTGGAAAATAATCACGGCATATCCACGAAGTGAATGATGATGAGTGGGCGAAGCAGGGAGATCGTTCGGTGTTGCAGTAAATTACCCGTGATGTGGACCCCTCATGCATGTGAGTAAGAAAGCAGTATACAGGTACATGCAATGTTTCTTGGACATAACTTCGTGAATTTCGTTTCGCCCTCATTATTAGTGCTTTGTGGTATCGGGTCTAGCATGACATTAGCAAAGACGATGTCTGGGCACATTCCCCTGGTAGTTCTTGGTTGTTTCCGGCCATACCGCGAACTTTGTAGAGCCAGTCATTGTCCCAGTCGTTGCCCGTGGTCATCATCGTAATTGTCCTGGCGTATGGCGGGTACCTTTTATATGCTGTGCCGTGCATCTAAATGAGCGAGAAAGCAGTGTATAGGTATACGCAATGTTTATTGGTCATAACTTCGTGAATTTCGTTTCGCCTTCATTATTAGCGCTTTGTGGTATCGGATCTAGCGTGACGTGGGCAAAGACGAGGTCTGGGCACATTCTGCTGGTGGTTCTTGGTTGTTTCCGGTCATACCAAATGCATTATAGAACCAGTCGTTGTGCATAGTCATCATCGTGATTGTTCTGGCGTATGGTGGGTACCTTGTATATGCTGTGCAGTGCATGCAAATGAGTGAGAAAGCAGTGTACGGGTATATAGAAAGTTATTGGTTATAACTTTGTGAATTTCGTTTTAGCCTAATTATTAGTGCTTTGTGTTATTGGAACTAGCCTAACATTTGCAAAGACAAGGTCGCGGAACATTCTCCTGTTATTTATTCGTTGTTTACAGTCATACGAAATGCATTGTAGAACCACTCGCTGTCCCTGGTCATCATCTTTTTGTCATTGTTCATTATCGTCAGATTATTGTTGTAATACTCTGGAGCAGCACGAAGAACACATTTTTTTACTTTCTTCAATTTATTGAAAATTATGCCCACACAACCCTTTCTTTTCTGTTCTGTGTGTCCGAAGAAATACCACAGGTACTCCCATTCGTCTTGAAGCATACCCGCTGTCATAGTAACTGCGATCAATGAAAATCGTCTGGGTTAGTAAATCACATAGCACCATCCTTTCCTGTTTTAGAGGCAATATTTTCTTTAGATCATAAATAGAGAAATTGTGGTCGGCCCTGTCGGTCTGTCTGTCTGTTTGGTCACTGCATTTATACTTGTGAACATTGTCTACCAAATGCCAAACATTACGCATATGAGAGGTGCAACATTCATACGGAGGCATTAGGTGGTGCGTTCCTTCACTATAACATATAGAGTTACGCAATGGTAACGACCATAGTTTTAGTGTTATTGACGGTGCTCTGAAAATGTGGTGCACGAAAAAGACGGCCGTCACAAAACCATCGTCATTCGACGACATTCAGAGCGAGGTACGCAGATACGCAGCCAATGTTTTATAGGAACGTTTCCTTCAGACCGATAGCTCAGTAACGTATGCTGTCGGGATAGTTGGTGTGTAACTGTGCAGAACATCGTTGGCGCAAACTTAAAAGTTGTCGAAAGAAGAGACTCGGAAAAGCGCACACTCACACGAAAGGAAGTTTTTGAATTGTTTGGTAGGCATTGTCTACTTGATCCTGCTCAGTTGTGGCAAAGTGTACATTGGCCAGTCGGGCCGTTATATAAACGATTGATTAAGAGAACATGTACTGTCAATGAGAAACGGCACGGGTTCACATTTTCCGCATCATTATAAGGAATGCTCGTGTGAACCGCTACTGCACCGTACGAGAATATTGCTAAGAAGCAAAGACAAAGTGGCACGTGAATTGGCAGAGGCGATGTTTATTAGACAATTTGGCGAACAATGTATCAGTGTTCCATGTTTGTCATTGTATGATAATGAATTTGATTTTATATCTGATAGATTGTGATTATAGTTGGTTGGTCTCTTCTTGTGGTTGTACGCATGCGTGAGGGTTTTATAAGACAAGCTTCGGTTCAATAAAAGTCAGTTGCGAGTGTGCGCTTTTCCGAGTCTCTTCTTTCGACGTTTTTAAGTTTGCGCCAACGATGGTCTGCACACCTTCAGACCAATTTTGTTCGGTAATAATTAATTGTTCATACATTATATTGCAACGACAATCCCCATCTTTAAACTCGCAGCTTTTCGCTGCTAGGTTCTGGTCCTTGGAGCCGCTTTCAGGCATGTAGTCTCCGCGTCCGTTAGAATTTCCGTCCGCGTCACATTTCAGCCATCCGCGATGAAAAATATCCCCTCGGGCACGAAATGTGGGCTCAGCAGACACGAGTCATCGTGCTGTAAAGCTCTGGAAAACAACAATCAATTACTAGTCGCCGGATAGTTTTGACCATAGTTTCGGGCTGCGCATTCCTGGGACAGCGTCTAAGCAGTCTGAGAATCCATATAATAAGGGCGGCCGGGAATATGCGCCCGCATTCCAGTTCGCTTCCCCCGTTACTCATGATGTGGCAACACAGCACATTAAAAAAAATAAAAAGTCAATCCTTTGGCATAACTTAACAGACTCGGCTATTCAGAAACCATATCGATAGTCAAAATTTTCAGAGCCCTTCCCTAGGCATGCCACGTAAGACCCCTGATATTTATTGGTTCGTATAGAAGCACGATCTTTTTGTCCCAGGACAAGCACAAATTGCCTTAGTTAAAGGGTTAGGCCCTGCAAAATACGCGCACTTTTATATCAAAGAAAACAAAGATAACATAGCGAACAAATATTGGTGGTTATGCAGTAATCTCTTTGCTTGTGTCTTCTGTATGGTCTTCAAATAACGATTGTTTCAGCCTGTCGCTCCCCTAGTTTAATAAGAAGCTTGCGGGCAGAGCGGAACGCAGGATGTTGCTAAGTTTACGAGCCTCATTTTCTAAAGCCTGTTTCATAAGACCCACTTTCCGAAGTGCAACTCAGCGGCGTAGAAACGAAACTCGAAGCATTTTTTTTAATGGGCTTCAATGCGCTTTTGCTGTGTCATCGCCACGTCAACAGTTCTCTTGACAACCTGAAACATGATTCAGGTATTCAGAATATCCTACAGCGCTACGTAACTTGTCTATGTATTTTTTTTTTCGTGGTACTTCGTGATCTCGGTGAAACGTGCCGCTCTTGATTGTTTGAATTGATCGACCTATTACTGAACGATCCGAGCCCCTTTGATTCGATGTCATGTTAGGAAGGAAACTTAAATCCAGTGTATTACAAGTCAAGGGGTGACGTTCCTCTACGCGAAAAGTGACGCCTGAGTTTGTTAGCTTCGAACGTTGGAAGCAATTTTTCATACACCAACATAACAATTTTCAGTTAAGTTTCGGCCGAACAGTCATTTTCGTGCTTTTATTTGAACACCTGGATCATCTGTGGCCAGTAATTTATGGTTGCGGGTGGGCACGGAAAACGAAGGTTTTGGCGCTTGTTCTCGGTCGTAGTTCTTACACTTTGACTAGGCGAGTGCAGAGTAAGAGACGTTCGTTCCAGCACACGCAACGAACCATCTCCTGACCAAGCGAAAGTTTGGATATATCCTCCGGATCATATGTTCTAACTACTAAGCTAATGCCTAGGCCTGTCATCACAGGAAAAAAATAAATAAAAGAAAGGTTGAATCCACAGACAGGAGCAACTTCTGGAGGCATGGGTATCCACTCTTAATTTGTACTAATCATTGCATGATTTCAATTATGTATGATCTCATTGCATTACACCAGAGAGGCAGCCTTCGGCACCTAAAGTGGTTGACGGAAAAGTCTGAATTAGTGTGGAAAAATGTTATTGTGTTTGGTATTAAGGCTACCATAGACAATGGGAAGCGTTATGTCGTACAAGAGTGCTGTATGTGGTCATTTATTACGGGAAAATCCGTCAATAGAAAGCCCAAAGCAAAACTCAGCGTACAACATAACAAATACTAAACCTGTCACATGCCTACACGTCATCATTTCACTGTCTTTTCGATAATATTTCTTTAAAAATACAACAAAGAGAAAACGTTTCTCGTGTTAGTAAATTACCATGTCATAGTACAAATTTAAGCCCCCTGAATTGAAACGGTAACTCACAAGTATGATTCACCGCATTCGTCTTAGCGTGGCGTACACCAGACATTACGCACATATCAGTGGTCGCAGTGACACCGGTCCTAATTGTGAACATTGTTATGCGCCAGAAACACTTTAGCACATATTTTGTGTCTTCCCAGCATACGCACGTGAATGACAAACACTGATTTCGTCTCCTGAACGATATCGCAGTAGGTCCTTAAACTGATGAGACCGTGTTGGGCCCTTTGCCAGACACCAACAGTGCAATTGTGGTCATAAGAGCACTTATAACCTTTTTGGAAGCAACTGGACTATATGCGCGCCAATAAAATTTGCCTCAGCTAGAAAGAATACTACATACTCACCTCTCTATCTCACCATCGTCACCCATTATTCTTTCTTTTCTCCTTTCCCCTCCCCCAGCGTAGAGTAGCAGGTTAGAGCAAGTTTTCGCTCAGGCCGACCTCTCTGCCTTTCTGTAAATAAACCTATCTCTCTCTCCCTCTCTCTCACTCTCTCTCTCTGTGTGTGTGTGTATGCACGCCAACTACTCCAAAAATAACAATAATAAAATAAAAAACGGCAGCATATCCACGGAGTGAATGATGGAGAGTGGGGCGAAGCATCCGTCCGTCCATTCGTTCTTGCTCCCGTCCGTTCATGCGTCCGTCTGTGTGACCGTCCGTGCGTTCATTCACCCGTCCAAGCATGCGTCTGTTCTTACGTCCGCTCGTTCGTTCATCTGTGCGACCGTCCCTGCGTTCGTTAATGCATCCGCCCCTGCGTCCATCCATCCGTCCAGGCGCCCATTCGTCGGTGCAGCCATCCGTGAGTCCATCCATGCATCTGTCTGTGTGTCCGTTCGTCCATCTATTCAACACTCCAAGTACCACCATCTCGCATCTTTTCATCATATATTCCCGATATACAATCACCGCCATCCAGTGGACATTCCAAGGACTAAATGAGAGGTGGCACACGCACACTCTCTTATGGCTTGCGCTTTGTGTCTACTTTCCACCTTTAACCACCTCGAATTCATGGTATATACTAGTTCACTGTATTCATGGGACTGTGGCCCAAGGCTCGCTAAACCTTTATAAAACCAAGGAGAATACACCCAGCGAGTATAACGTAGCAACTCTTTCTTGTCAGATAGTGTTAAATGTACATGCCAATGACTGCTAATGAGGAATGAGATACAGGAGAATTCGGCTTTTAGTGCCACGCACGCTGCGAATTTTTTATTGTTCAACAACGCACAGGAGAAATCCCCCACCGGCACCACCTTACAGGTCAAAGCGTAAGACTGGTTACACACTTCGACTACGACTACGACTACGACTGCGAGGGACGAACGGGCGCCGCTGTAAAGAGCTTTGCTCCTAAACACTGTGGGCCATCTCCCCGAAGGGAACCCTGATGGGATGCGAAACAGCAAAGGTGCCCGCGGCGCTGTACCGGTTGAAATAAGCGTGGACGCGGGTGCTGGAAGAGCAGTTTGAAGAGAGAATATAGGTGTAGCGTTTACTTGAGTAAATGTTTGTTTCAAACGCAAATACACGGGAGGCAAGTTGGGTTTCGGGTAGGTTTCATTACAGATAAACGAGCCCTAAGAATCTTTGCACTGGACGCGTGGTCAAGCGTTGCGGGTGTTGGAGAGGGTAAAGCGAGAGAGGTGTGTTGCGACTAGAGTGGGCGGAGAAGCCGGAAGCTGTGGGCGCTGTGGGGAGCGTGCCACGGGTAAAGGAGAGAGCGACGTTAGCGCACACGCGCGGGAGAAGTGTGCTAGAGAAGCGTGATGTGAACGAGCAGCTGCGGCGTGGCCTACTTGGTACCACTCCAACAGCTGCAGCGAGGGGAACACGTTGAAGTGCGTTCGTACGGACGCATGCTCATATGGCGTTACACTCGTGAGTCAAAAAGCTGCTTCGCATATAAAAATTGTGGTTGACCACTCTTTTAACGAATCGGCAAAAACCACAGTGAAACGTCTCCTCGTAGATATAGTTGGGCATTCAATGCGCACTATTTTGCCACATGGGCCAATGAATGAATGCTGCAGTCACACGAAGAATGAAAAGAACGGCAAGCAGCTCGAAATTGGCAACGCACACCTCAAGGAGAAAGCACGCACGAAAAGAGCGTATACATCGCCATTGAGGACAAACCTTTGTCACAGCCGAGAACTCAAAGTATTCTGATCAAACAGAAAGATAGACCTATGAAATGCTTGGACAACTATACACTTGGAAGAGCGCGAACAACGGTCACACATCTTGCTTCTAGTGTGAGCAGCGCGCTGCTTTCGTAAACGCAACTATAACAGTGAGCGAAATGACGTTTGTGCTCTCTTTAACTACTGTAACTTAAAAGCAAACATGAGGTGGAAGCGCAAAATGTACAGAGCTTCCAAATCCCGAGGTAAGCGTGCGCGTGAGCAGGCCGCTACGCTAGATAACACCTATACTCTCTTTGATCACGCTATGTGGAGCTGCACGCGAGTACATCGCGCGTGGGGTGGCGCAGCACAATGAACTATCGGCCGCGAGAATTGAGCGGAGTCGCTGCCTGGCGGCAACCAGCTGAAGCGCGCAAGTGTGGATTGCTCCCTGCGTCTTCTGCTAGCTATGTCACGTTTGTATGTACGCGTACATCATCCACGTTCTCAAAGGCTAGTTTGTCTGGTATCTCGATCAGCGCGAGTGTAATGGCTTGTACGTATGCCTGAAAGGGCGTACGAAAGCATTTTTTATTGCTCCGCTGCTTATGTATTGTCGTAAGATCAGCGAGAGGAATTTTCCAGAATGCTGTTTGCTGTTGTCAAGCACGTCGTTAAATTCTCTTGTCATCCTGCCAAACATAAGGGCTAATAAATGGTGTGTTAATGCAGCATTAGGCGAATCGGTTTAAACAGAAAAAACGTTGCTCTAGGTCGCTGCATAAAACCGTGTGCTTAGATTTAGGAACGCTTTAAAGACCTGAGATGTTGAAAACCGGGATGGCGTGCCTAACATTTGAAGTATAATTTCACTGGAAATCTCATCGTTGTTACGTTATCTTGAGCATTTATATCGTATTGGTATTGACCAACACGAGGCAGCGCTCATTTTTGTTTAAAAAAGATACTTGTCTCATAAAATAACCAGACCTTTGTTGTAGCACTGTCGTGAACGTAATCCATCAATGAAAGTTTTCTGTTTAACTCCTACAAAGTTTTTACATGGTTACAAAGTTTTTACGCGGTAAGCACAATGTATCACCAACCGCTTTCACCACTAAGCTTTCCTGACTAGACTTATCAGCTCTCCCAGATTTGATGGTCAACAAAATGAGAAAAAAATTGCATATGCGTAGAAGTGCGAACGGTAAATATACTGAACTCATCGCAGAGATATGCGGGCTTTCAATATTTCTTTGTTTTTTATTGTATGCTAATGAGAAAGACGTAAGTAACTAGTTCAGTAACGCTACAGCACTGCAAAGTAGGCGGAATTTAAGCTAAACAGGTACAAAGAACACAGCAAAAACGTGTTCTAGTGCGAAAGCGGGCAAAGAGTCACTCAGGGCGAGAGAGGTGGAATGCGCTTTACTCACTGGCGATGGTAACGTTTCAAAGGCTTCGTGCAACGATTTAGTAGAAAAGAGCGTAGTAATTACCAGTAAATTGCTGTCAACGCGTTTTATTCGCCAACAATCGGCTCAGACCACACGCAACGAAGCGCCGCTTGGTATACTTGTATAAGCACCACCAACCGCCTATCCACACTTCCGCGTAGACGCGGCTGCCACCTATAGCCCTATCTCGCCGTGAATAGAGCGCACGCCCAGAACATGCGCTCGTCGTGCCATCTTGCTACTGATGACGAAAACGCGCTGAACTGCCGAGCTCTGAGGGTACATGGTGTATATAAACGGCTTGCCATTATCACGGTGGAGAAAGTTAGCTTGGTGGCTCAGTAGTTATATCGCCGCGCGTTGAGGAGCGTGAGGTCGCAGCAACGATGCCCCACAGCGGAACTTCTCCTACTCGTTTTGTTATTTGCAACCTGTTCGCAAATTTTTACAACGTCATGTTCGTGACGGAGACGTATCGCGGTTTCGCGATTGACACCGGCATTAAACACATTCGTGTTAGAAAATGCGGATGCTGGTGCCATTCTAGAATTCTAGCACAAAATAGGGTGAAGAATACACTTAAACGCCATCTACGAAGGCCTACGTAGAGCTTAATCAGCACAATTATTTTACTAACTTTTGTTACAGGAAATTAGACTGCCCAAGAACAAGGTATGGTCATAATAAACATTGCACTGGAAGGTTCCGGGAACGGAGACCGACTGGTGTTCATTACCACGCATTGGCTGCGCACAGGGCATGGTCTAGCGTCCACCGAAATGCGACCGCGGCGGCTGTCATCGAACACTCGACCATCGGATCATCAGCCGAGCCCTCTGCTTCACCATGATGGACAATCAGGGAAAATGAAGTACATCGCCTTGTGAGTCAGCCCTACACACTAAAAAAAATTTTATCCAATGTCGCCCGAAAAAAAAATGCACTTTAAATTTGTCACGTAACACTCACACATTTCGTGGAGAAAATAAGCGAAAGAAAGTTTTGGCCTTCATTTTCTGTTTTATAATTTAGCAATGGTTATACTATTGACTTTAAAGGTTCCGGAACACAATGCGCGATTTCATAAACTGATTTATTATTTCACTATAGTGCCTTTTTAAGTGCCGCGCTTCTTGAACCGAGGACACATACCACAGCTAGAACTGTTACAGAAAACGGCTGCTTGCTTTCAAGACGATACACTAGGGATAGAGACAGCAGTTTATGAACGCGCTTATGGACAGCACATCATCGTGTAGTTGCTAATGGCCGGCTACACTGAACGCTTCGCACTGCTCCAAATAATGACTTCGACCAAAGCAAATCAGTGCCATTCCCCCAGCCCGAAGAAATGCATAAGAGAGATAAAATAAAACCCACGTCGATCGGTGAAAGATCGATTGTCACACGGCTGCCTCGTATAGTAGCCACCCCCGCCGAACATTGCCGTCGATTCTTTTCTGCTCTCTCGCCGATGATAGGAGGAATGCTCGGCGCCAGAGTAGCAGGGCCTCTCCAAGGCTACGTTGATGCACCTCGTCTTTTTCACCCGCTTACGGTAGTGACGAAAAACGTATTTCTTTCTCATTGGAATGGCCTACCGCGTTCTTTGCGATGCTTGTTCTATCGAGGAGAAGCTACACCACACCTTGTGTGACTGCCCGGTACATATAATGTTTCGAGACAGTAATCGCGTCTATTTTAGTTAACCTGGACAATAGACCAATGTTCGTTGAAACTCCTATTTTATGTCGACAGAGGACATCGCAGGTGAAGGCGACGAAGGCACAACTGAGGCTCTTAAGGAAAAAATCATGCGTTTTCTTGAAGTGTATAATGAGGAGTGGGCGAAGCTATCGATGAGTAATCGTACGTTACCCGAGCGTTGGCCCATACAATGGTTATTGAGTAACATAAAGTTTATATCAAAATGTAGATATAATTTTGCCTTCCGGTCGTATCCAGGCAGTTCAAATAAGATTTTGAAAATTTCTGAAGTGGAGGATATGCCTTTAAAATGAATCGAAGTACCCGCCATCCTAACAGTGACAACATGACATTTTGATATGTCTAATTAGCTGGTACATATGGCGATCGATGTGTGCCATTATGTTTCAGGTTTGCTTGAAGAGCGTCAGCAACTAGGCAGATTGTAGTACTGATACTCTTCTAGGTAGGTTACTTTCCTCAGGAACAGCAATCTCTTACCTTATATTTATACTATGTCTGCGTTCAAGTTTATTGTTAAATTGTTTTTTTTTTGTGTGTGTCTGACATATTTGTTCAAAATAAAACAATGGTTCTATGCCGTGACCACAATGGAAAAAAAGGCCAGGTTTCAAGTATCTTTACCCCTAAAACATACCTTTGACAAGCGGCTGTGGCAATGATGTCGCGTACCAAGCCGAAGTGACTGACCATGACTTAACGCATGTGTGGGCTCTCTTATGTTCTGTCTTGCCTCTCGATCTTTCGATCTCACCATGCCTTTTGCATGTGTAGGAAAGCAAGCCGGTTGTCTCAAACTGGTTATTCACTTTGGCTTTACTTCTCTACAATTTCTTCTCTCGCTGCGGGAGGCTGATGATCGTAGGTTAAATATCATGAATGTGTACAAACCTTAGTTGCTGATTTAATTTTTTGTCGCCTTTCGATCAATCGCTGAGAGCTAACCATACTTCAACTTTCTGTCACTGAATGCAAAGAAGAATGCAAATCTATACACGGCGTTTATATTTTCCGGTCTTACTCTTCGGTAGTAAGACCGGAACAAATAAGCCTTGTTTTTTTTTCTTTTGACAGAGTCATGATAGCGGCCGAACTGGCGAAGAATAAAGGAAAAAAAAAGTATCGCTTTATATAACTGGTCCATACATTTTCTGACGAGGAATGCTCACATTCTTTGGAAGCCTCTGAAAATAGTCTCTTGTATAGAAACACATCGATTGCAGTCTGCCTTCGAACTGGGGCGATGTCGTTTTGTCCCGTCGCAATGCGAGATTGATGTCGGCTTTATGCCGAAACTGCGTGTCTAGTTCTCCGCTATACCGTCGAGTGTGAAGACAAAGAAAAGACCGCATTGTAGGAGTTCCCTCGGACTTAAGAAAAAAAGAAGAAAAGCGCTTGGACAGGCTGTATACCAGAAGGCAGCGTGCAAGCTTCTTAAAGAAATTTCGCGAACTGCAGCCTTAGCGGACGTTAACCAGTATTCGCCCGAACACTGGCAAAATTGAGGGACATACACATTGGTACACACACACAATAAAGAGGTCAAGAGGTACTGTGCTTCTGAGCGATATCTTATTTTTACTCATTTCATCGGTGTGCCCTGAACTTGTTGCGGTGTTGCCCTTTAACGGAGACAATATTGTTTCCAGAAGATGCGGCGCGTGGTGTCTGCGAATTGTTAAAAGACGCGCCTATTCCGACTATCGCAGCGTTTAGTTTACGCAAAAGCACAAGTATTCACTGCTACCCTTATTGCTCACATCAAGATTTCCAGCCAATTCAACGAAATTATCATTAATAAAATTGGATTTTCAAGCGCATTATCATCACCGTCTTCATCACCACGTTAAGCATAACGAAAAACGCCTGTTAAATACCTTTGATAGGCCGGAAGTGTTTTGTGTAGAATGAAAAAACAGAAGAGGTTGGTGTCATTCCGGTGGTACCGGCTACGACTTGTCACTTAACGGAAAAAAATATGTTGTAAGAAAAATAATACGGCAACATCATGCAATACAGTACATCATACGATGTGAAAGTGCGGCACAGCTGAACATCACATGACAGTTTGGAATACGCCTAACAGTTTCATATGCACTTAAGTGTTGTATCACAAGTTTCACTCGGGAAGGTCAGTTCCCACTGAGATAAATGATTACACGTAAAATCAAACGCACTACCTAAACAATACACCTTTTCGCTAGCATGTAATGAAACGTGACATCCTGTACAGGAGGTCAATATTTCCATCAAATATATGGTTCTTCATGAAACTTCTTGAAAACCACAAAAGCTGTTTTATGAAGACCCCTCGGTGGCCATAGACTTAGTGTTGTCTTCTTTATGAAAGGCTTCCTATTTAAAAGCAGTGAAGTTGCTCGTAACACTTGTTGTTGTGACTCGTGTTTCTCCCACTCGAAGAGCAGGTGATGTAAATCTTCGTCAGGGTGGCCGGAGGAACACCCTGTACTAGACGCACGTTTTATCCTGTGTAGGAAGTGTCGTGTAGATGCTGTACCAAGCCGTATAGGCAGTGGAGTGAAATTCCCAATCACCTACTTTCTCTCCAATTTAATGCAATGCCTAGTGTCAAAGAAGGGCCTCCTAAATATGTCTGAACTTTTAGACTTTTCATCCAACCATTTGCCCGACTTCATACTTACCCCTATTAAAATGCAGTTGTGATAATTGTTATATTATGTTCAGTTTGGACACCGATGTACCTTTTGTACTACGCTCTGAAAATGTTAATTTTTTCTATATACGGCAGAGGACTGAGATAAGGATATGGTTCTTACCGTATTTTCTTTTGTAGCACTTAAAAACCCACTTTGTTAAAGGTCCGCATCGCATATATAGTTTCGAACACACTCATTCGATAGACGCAACTATTTATTTCTGTGCCAAAAGTAGACTGAGAAAAAGAACAAAAATACCATGAAATAACTAATAATGGCCTTCATCTTTGAGTTGTCTTATAAGAAGACGTAAGAACCACGTGCTCGCTTAAGTCTTCGTCCATTTTTTTCCTCTTTACTTCCCTCCCTTCTTTCCTCTTTCTCTCTTCCCAGATTTTCATTCATTCATCTTTTCCCTCCTGAAAAAGTAGGCAGTGCAGGCGTTGGGGTAGGCAGTGCAGGCTTGCGTACCCCCCAAGTGGCACTTGCCAACTTGCTTTTTCCCTATTTCCTGCGTCTTTGTGTTTTGAGCTTTTCGACCTGGGTTTACTGCATTGTCTGGAAATTTGGTTCTTTCGGTTCCTTCCATCGCGAGAGTAAAACTGGTCACGCGTAATATTTTCGCAAATTTTATCGCATAGTTCATGCTCTTTACATTTCCTCATGAAGTGACTGCAGCCTATACAATACACTGCAATCCCATATTATGTTAGTATTTTAGTACTACGAGGCCTTGAAGGTGAACCGAAGTCTTTATTAGACATTGTGAAGCATCTAAGCACAGTGTGATTTCTGCTGAATTTGTAAAGTGTTGCGAGAGTTGGGAAAGGTCGGCGCGAATAACAGTTTTTGGCAGAAAATACATGCTTTGGCCTGATGGCTTCTCGAGTTGCTGAGCGAACGATAAGTTCATCATCGGTGTGCGAAGTGATGTTCAACAGCAGCAGTGCTGAAGTTAGGCGTCGGCGATCAGCTCCCGCGACGGAACGTCATGTATTATTCACGGAAGCCACGATTCAAGATGCGAGAGATGCTTGTTCACGTAGCGCTCCACTGTTTGTTTTTATTCCAGATATCGTAATCGAGCTGCAGAACATAAATTTCACTTGACTTACTTGAACCTTCATCACACTTATTGATTGACATGTGGGGTTTAACGTTAAAAAAACACAATATGCTTATGAGAGATGCCGTAGTGGAGTCTCCAGAAGTTTTGACCACCTGGGGTTCTTTACCATGCACCCAAATCTGAGCACACAGGCCTACACCGTTCGCGCCTCCATCGAAAATGCAGCCACCGCAACCGGTATCCGATTCAGCGACCTGCGGGTCAGCAGGCGAGTACCTTAGTCACTCGACTACCGCGGCGGAGCAAACTTTCGTCTCATTAGGAGTGCTCACGTGGTTTTCTTCAGTGATTGCCGGGAACCCAGCGTCAGGGTACAGCAAAGCTCCGCGAAAAGGAACCGAGAACGACCTATAACTTTCACGCCCACATTTTCAGTGCGCCCGCGTGAGCGCAGCAAGACAACCTGTTTTTTCACGTATTGTTAAGCTCCTGCGGCAAAAACCGCAGAAAAATTACGCCATCGTTAACAGTGATGTAAGTACTTCCCATCTAAACGTGACTGACGTTTTATCAAATTATGAAATCTTTTCTCTTTCCCCTTAACAACCCACTTAAAACTCTTCGATCACAACATAATATCATTGAACCAAAGCGCCAGAGGATGATACTGTGCACGTAACGTTTTGTCTTAGTCCTCAATGCGTTTGTGAAGACCCATTAAACGTTTCTTTTAAATGCGAAGCATTTCGTCGCGAAATACGGCTTCCTTGAGCGTATCTATCTATCTATCTATCTATCTATCTATCTATCTATCTATCTATCTATCTATCTATCTATCTATCTATCTATCTATCTATCTATCTATCTATCTATCTATCTATCTACGACGTTAAGCTGTCCTGGCCGTTTCGTTAATTATATCGATACCAAATTGATATGGCATAACATGAATGTATGACGAGCATAATTAATTAATCATGACATGACTATCATAACGTGAATGTCATAACAGTCATAATTTACATTTCATGGCGTTACTGCTCTTGCGGTGGTTTCGTTCAGATGACATGCTGCGAAAGTGGTATATTAAGACACGACCGCGTGACGAACACAAATGACTGACCCTAATGTGGAAATCGTAATATGCGTGTCATGTAGGTCATGAGTCATGACTACACGACACGCTTATGGTGCGCTCGCGGTAATTTCGCTGCGTTAACACATACCAAATTTCGTATTACGGGACGTGAATGCAAGACGAAGGTATATGACTGGTGCAAACATGATAGTAATGAGATGCGTGCCATATTAGAACATGACTGCATGCCACGCTCATGATGCGCTCGTGGCTGTTTCGCTAGCTTCACATATAGCGAATTTGGTGTTGTGACGCGAATGAATGACGAAGGTATGTGGCTGGTGCAAGCGTGATAATCAAGACATTATTGGTGTCATGTAAAAACTTGACTACGTGCTACGCTCATAGTACGCTCGCCGTCATTTCGCTAGCTTCACATTTACCGAACTTGGTATTACCTGACGTCAGCAGATGACGAAGGTATATGACTGGTGCAAGCAAGATAATCATGACATACAAGTGATATAAGAACATGACAACATACAACGCTCATGATCAGCTCGCAGTTGTTTTGCTAGCTTCATATATACCGAATTTGGTATTACGTGACGTGTATAAATGACGAAAGTGCATTATACGGCCAAACATGATAATCACGACATGCATGTCATCTAAAAACATGACTACAAGCCACACTCAGGATGCGCTCACGGCCGTTTCGCTACCTTCACATACACCGAATTTGGTAATACGGAATGTGAATGGATGGCGAAGGTAAATGACACGTTCAATCTTGATAATCATGACAAGGAAGTCATGTACGGCACTATTTACGTCCGCCTTGTAACGTTGTGCTATTTTCAAGTGACATATAGAGCGTACCCATTCGTGCTTCGCATACCATCGATTCCCACTATACGTGGGATCTGCCAATTTTTCTTTTACATTCAGCATTTCGCCTAGTTTGGCCTGCAAGAGGACGTTCCTGAAAATCTTGGGAAAGGACGATGACGTGCGTGAATCGAACACCATGCTTGCTGGCCACTGAAAGAATTGACAAATTCGTCATGCCGCTTTCACGTAAAAAGTAACACATCTGGCATGTGCAAAGGCACATGCCAGATGTGTGTTTTTCACGTTCTTTTATTGTGGTTAATCTTTCTTGAGGTGGTACTTAGGCATCAAGGCTTTTTTCCACAAACGCCTTCATTGCGTGCATGTTCTCACTTGATTGTATTGTTCCTCTCCACTGAATGCTTTCTAGACCTCACGTAGTTTTGCACAACATCTGACATTAGTGCACATTTGGCGAAGGGAAATGGTATCATTTGTGACGCAAGTCACGTTAGTTTGTCTACCCCTTCTTTTTCTGTCGTGTTTCATTCACGGAGCCATACGACTCACTCAAAGCTGTCGCTGTTTTTATTAAATGTGATTGGGGAGACGTTTGAGCATATATATACATGGCTCCAGCTACTCCTCTCCCCTAATGTAATAATATGTGTCACAAACATATGAATAACCGTAGAGTATTGTAGAATTCACGCATAAAAATTTCCTTTCACGAAGAGTGTGTTCTCCCGTTATGAACCATGATCACGCGTCAACAACAAGGTTCACACACGAGGCACAAAGAAAATGCGGCCCATTGCAGAAGAGTTAATCTCACTGCAGTGCTTTTACAATGCGATCACACAACATTCACCGCTTACTTACCCACGCTTCAAACACATCTGTCTTGAAACACAGAAGATGACGCGAAACGCGTGACTCATTTGGCAACTCCACAAAACGCTTCATGTGCTAGCAACTGGTAAAACACCAGTAGATAGAAACGAATTTGGCTACCCCTGAGAGGATAAACGCGGCAGTTTCGCTTGGTGCTGTCCTGACGATTCTTGATTGTGGCGTCGCATCACGTTGCTTTGCGATGGGGAAAGCGTGTTGGCCGCGAACCACCTTATTCTCGTCGGTATAAATGAATTCATCAGTAGCTTGACTACGTCCACTGCCGGACAAAGGCCTCTCCCATGTTCCGCCAGTTAACTTGGTCCTGTGCTTGCTGCTGCCAATTTATACCCGCAAACTTTTTAATATCATCTGCCCACCTGATCATCTGTCTCCCCCTAACCCGCTTGCCTTCTCTGGGAATCTAGGCAGTAACCCTTAATGACCAGCGGCTATCCTGTCTACGCGCAACATGTCCGGCCCATGTCCATTTCCTCTTCTTGATTTCAACTATGATTTTCCTAACCCCCGTTTGTTCCCTAATCCACTCTGCTCTCTTCTAAATCAATTAAGTGGTGAAGTAGCGGAAACAGTTGCGCTCTGCGAGCGAACGTCAAGCCTCTTCGGCGAATCGCATCAGATTTACGCTGAAGAACCTGTCCAGTGAGCCCAAGACTTAAGAAGGCATCTGCTCAAGTGTAGCGAGCCTTTCAGAAAGATGTGAGCACTCTTGGGCAGCGTTGTTGCACTGCTACAGGCAAGATGTGAACAGTTTTCGAGGTAAATCTGCGCTCCAACTCATGCTGCCAATAGCATGTATTCTATTCAGTTCCGCTGTCCCGCCAAAAGCTGAATACGCATGTCGTTCACCTGAATACACAACGCCGCTATGCCTAGGCCAGTGTATCGCGAGATAGGTAAGTCGTAGTTTTAGTTGTAAGAAAAAGGGCATCTGTCTTTACGTTCGCCGATCCATGTTATTAGGTTTCTTATAAACAAGGGCATGTGCTTCGAAACACTCAGTTGTTCGTGTTGGCAGTACTTGGTATTCAAACCAGATATATGCACGCACGCCGCACGCGTGCGGACTTACGTACAGAGTGCTTGAAGCCCACCCCACCCTAAAATAATGTCAATTGTACGACCATGGTGAAAGCATTGTTACGGAGGTGATGAGTTCATTTACACTGAAAAGCCAGCACTCCACCGACATTGCCGAATAGCCACCGCTCCAGACCGTCCTGCTTCCTCTTCTTTTGCGCTCTTTCAGCCCGCGTTACATTTTCCTCCGGGCAAGACGAAGCTCACCGAGTGAGTAGAAGTGATCGGTTGTTGTAGGGCTTCAAACAAGCAATATGCACAATTTGTGTCTTACGCGAACGCCGGTTTTGAGCTGTCACTTTGCCCCGCCGCGGTGGTCTAGTGGCTAAGGTACTCGGCTGCTGACCCGCAGGGCGCGGGTTCGAATCCCGGCTGCGGCGGCTGCATTTCCGATGGAGGCGGAAATGTTGTAGGCCCGTGTGCTCAGATTTGGGTGCACGTTAAAGAACCCCAGGGGGTCTAAATTTCCGGAGCCCTCCACTACGGCGTCTCTCATAATCATTTAGTGGTTTTGGAACGTTAAACCCCACATATCAATCAATGAGCTGTCACTTTGAAAACACTGTAAGTGATGTCACTCAAGCACTGAGTAGTGACGAATGGTCCTGAGTACTTGGAAAGAAGCCTGTGGCAAAGTGCCTTCCTTCGAACAGGCGTCCACATCCAGACAAAATCACCCGTAGGGAAAGTCGCAGGCAGGTGTTTTGCGTCGTAACAGTATTTCGCGCGAGCGTGGGTGGAAAAAGTTCACAACCGAACAAGTCGACGAGCTTCTTCGGTGCGAAACAAAGTCTGCGCGACACTGGCGTTTTCGTTCATCGAGAAAGAAAGTATGGTGTCAAAGAAACTGGGGATGACGAGCATAGAGAAGAAAGAAAGGCGTATAACCCGTGACCTCGTGTTTCACGGTATTAAAGGTATATGTAACTAAAGGTAAAACGGCATCCCAGTACATCCACGAACATTGAAAGCATGTTGATGATGGTACGATTGGTGCGCTCAGTGAGGCCATTGGTCTGAGGGTGGCATGGCGTGGAATGCAGATACTGGCACCCGCAAAGCCGTAGCAACTCTTCCACAACGTCAGCGGTAAACTGCCAGCCGCGATCACTTATCACCACACGAGGGGCCCCGTGACTGAGTACAATCTATTGCAGAAGAAATTATAACACATCAGATGATGTGATTGAAGCAACCGCCATCGTTTCAGTAAACCGCGTCACGTATTATACGCACACAATAATCCAGTGGTGGCCGGCGGTGGTAGACTTAAGGAAGGGGCCCAGTCAATCTATGCCAACTTTTTCGAATGGTGATGTACATGGCTTAACCGGTTGCAGTGGGACGGCCAATGGCGTAGTAGGCTGTTTGTGGCGTTCGTAGAAATCACAACTCGCGACGTAGTGCTTGGTGGTGTTCCAGAGTTGAAGCCAGTAGAAAGCTGTCGGATACGGTGAAGCATCTGGACAGCTCCAAGGTGCCCAGACGTGATGTCGTCGTGCATGGCTTGGAATACCGCAAGACGCAGGCATTCTGGTCCGACGAGGAGTAGTGTGGCACCATGGCTGGAGTAATTCTTGCTATATAGTAAAGCGTCATGAATCACTAATCATTGGTTTCAGGGAAGGGTCAAGCTTTTAATCGTGACGAAAGACGTCCAAATTTGGGAAGTTGGAGGAGATTGGCGCCAGGTAGTTATCGAAGTCATCGCCGTCAGTATCCACAATCGAAGATGGAAAACTAGAAAAGCAGTCCGCATCTGCGTGACATCGACCGCTCTTGTAGGTCACGGAAAAATTATATTCTGGAACCCGCAAGGCCCAACGAGCAAACGGCCAGCTGGGCCGCGTAGTCCAACAAGCTAACAAACAGAATGATGATCTGTGACGATCTTGAATTGCCCGTCATACAAACAAGGTCTAAACTTTTGGACCAGGAAAATAACCACAAGACATTCCAGTTCTGTGATTGTATCATTCCTCTCAGCCTTAGTCAAAGTACGACTTGCATACGCCACGACGTGCTGGCGGTCGTCATGATCTGAACTAGCACGGTACCAACACCGATACTACTAAAATCTGTATGCAGTTCCATGAGTGCCTCCGGGTCGTAATGGCGCAAGGGGGGTTCGGAAGTAAGGAAATACTTTAGCTGCTCAAAAGCAGCATCACACTGAACGGTCCATCGGAATGAGGCGTTTTTGCGGAGCAAGTCTGTCAATGGATGAGCAAACTGTGCGAAGTATTTGATAAACCGGCGAAAATAAGAACACAGACCCATGAAGTTATGAAGATCTTTCACAGTTGTTGGTTGCTTGACGTTGTGGACAGCATTGGTCTTGTGCGGGTCTGGTCGTATACCATCCCTGTCGATTAGATATCCGAGCACAAGAGCTTGATGGTCACCAAAACAACACCTTGCATTTAAAATGAGATCAGCTGGTTTGACGCAATCTAGAACAACGCTAAACCGATGGTTGTGCTCGTGGAATGCCTCGCCCAAAATAATTACGTCATCGAAGTAACACAAACTTATCTCCCATTTGAGACTGCGTGGGATGCAGTCCATGAATCGCTCGAAGGTAGCTGACACATTACATAAGCCAAACGGCATAATGGTAAATTCAAATAACCCATCAGGCGTGACAAAAGCAGTCTTGTTGCTATCAGATGGATGCATTGGTATCTGCCAGTATCCAGACCTTATGTCGACGGACGAAAAGTATGCGGCCGAGTGCAGAAAATCAACAGCATCATCGATGCGTGGCATCAGATACACGTCTTTCTTTGTGACGGCATTGAGACGGCAGTAGTCAACACAAAATCGCCAAGAGTTATCTTTCTTACCAATATAACAGGAGCTGCCCAGGGACTGCTTGACTCCTGACTAACGCCTTCTGCAGAATGTCGTTGATCTGGTCGGCAATCACTTTCCTATCTGACGGGGATACACGTTAGAGTTTCTGGCGTATCGGTGCAGCATCTCCCATGTTGTTGCGGTGGCGCATACGGGATCCGGGCAACATGGAACAACGCTTGTCTTTAGCGAAATCAGACTCCCGCTATAGCGTGTAAGTACCTCCTCGAGGTCAGCCTGCTCGTAAGAAGGCGACGACTTGTTGATCATTTGTTTAATCTCGGCTGAGTAGGTGGGCACAGTTTGAATATTGGCTAGAGACTCTGAGACCATTATGAAATGCGGCCCGCTCCTCAAACGTTCTCAGCTTAAATCCGGCTAGTAGAGCAACAGGCTCGCAGGCTGTGTTGAGCGCTCACAAAGAAACATGTCTGTCTATGGCTGTAAGCACAGACCACGGGACCAGCACATGCTTCTTGATGGCGTTTGTAAGATCAGGCTCGACAAGTTCAGTGCACGGTCCTGAGCGGACGTGAGAAGACCATACAGGAACAAAGACTGCTGTCCGACCAGGCATCATCAGATCTTCAGACAATGAAAGCGCGTCGATGGGTAAAGTCGGAAAATTGTCCACTGTGGCAATGGGCAACAACTTTGTAGAGGAATTTCTCCAGTCACAGTCAAGCGTAGCGCCACATTCATTAAGGAGGTTTATTCCTAAAATGACGTCAGGTGTTGCGCGAGCCAGTACAGTGAATTCAACTCAAACATTTTGTCCACCAATCGTGAGTACAAGTGTGCAAATACCAACAGAACATAACTCTTTACTTCCAACTCCACAAAAAAGTTTTTTACGGTCCCACGCGAAGATAACTTTGTGACCCAAAAAACGATGCGGGAAACGAAGACTCATAACCGAAATAGTAGCACAGTGTCTACAGAGCAAGGAGGGAGGAGGAAGCAACAAAAAGGGAGAAGGCAGGGAGGTTAACCAGAAAGACATCCGGTTGGCTACCCTACACTGGGGGATAAAGGAAGGGCACAAGAAAGACGAGAAAGAGGGAAGAGAGGGAAAAGGGGGGTGGGGGAGAGACTGACAGTAATTTCACTGCAGCGTGTAGAACTCTACCGCATGTCAGAGGCGTTCACACAAGCCTGTCTTTCTCAGGAAACGCAGCAGGGCTTTCACTGCCTTGTGGGCTGTCGAGGCATGTGTACGTTGCTGTAATAGCACCTGCACAGAAAGAGGCCGATCATCCAGTCGCCGCATTGCGTTGGCAAGTACTTGTCTCTCTGAGGCAAATCGAGGACAATGACACAGCAGGTGTTCGATATTTTCGTCGGTGCCGCAAACATCGCACGCCGCACTGTCAGTAATTCTGATTAACGTGGTATAAGCTTTCGTGAAAGCAACTCCCAGCCAAAGGCGATAGAGAAGCGAAGCTTCACGTCGATGTAGGCCGGGTGGAGGCCGGAGTTGTAGTGAAGGGTCGAGCTCGTGCAGTCGTGTACGTCGTATGCTTGGTGTGTTCCACTCAGTCAGTGTGAGACTGCGGGCCAGTTGACGAATATGCCTCGCCGCATCCGCTCTTGAAAGTGGTATCGGAACGCTGTTCGCTTCTTTATGTGACGTGCGAGCAGCATGATCTGCAGAATCATTGCCGCCTATACCACTATGCCCAGGTAACCACTGAAAGACGATGTCTTGGCCTTTTTGTATTAACAGGTGGTGAAGTTTCACGGTTTGGTAGGTCAACTGGTCGTGGCATCCGCGTCGGAGAATTGATATCAGGCACTGTAACGCTGGTTTTGAGTCAGAAAACACAGCCCATTTACCTGGTCTTTCTTCTGAATTGATGTGTTCCAGTGCATTGCGCAGAGCCTCGAGTTCTGCCGTCGTGGAACTTGTCACATGTGAAGTCTTAAAACACCGAGTTATCCCTTGTGATGGTATAACCACTGCTCCACCTGAACTAGACGGCGTAGTAGAGCCATCCGTGTAAATGTGCACGTGGTTACTGTAGTTTTCTTCCAGTAGGAATAGACTCAGTTGTTTCAGGGCATGTGTCGGTAAGTCCGATTTTCTCCTCATTCCTGGAATCATTAAGTGAACTCGCGGCCGGCTCAAGCTCCAAGGAGGAAGCAGTGGCTTTGATGCAGGTGCGTATGTCTCAGCAAACGATGAATGATGCTTGGAGACAATAGTGCCGTATGTCGTGCGGGGCCTTTCAGCAGCTAGGCTCGCCAGGTGGTGAGAAGGGGTCCTGGCATAATGCCTGAGGTGCATGCGCATTTTCTCGGTAATATTATGCGTATTTATCGAGTGATCTTGAGGGATGGCAATGGTTTCAGCCGTTGAAGCACTGCGGGGTATTCCAAGGCATATCCTAAGTGCTTGGGCTTGAATGCTCTGAATTGCGCGCAGGCTGGTCTTACCGGTGTTAGACATTGCAGGTAAGCTGTACCGTAAGAATCCGATAAACTGCACTCTGTACAGTTGTAGCATGGATAGTATTGGTACTCCCCAATTTTTTCCTGCAAGGAATTTGAGCATGTGGCATGTTGCGATCAGCCGCTTCTTCACATAGTTCACGTGTGGAGTCCACGACAGGTTTCTATCTATTATGACTCCCAAGAACGTGTGGCTTCTGCTGAACGATATGTATTCTTCATTAATCGGTATACTGTAAGCAGACATTGGTTTCCGCGAGAACGCTACCACTGCACATTTTCCGCAGGACACCTTGAGGCCTTGTTTACGAAGATAGCATGCGCGATTCGTTAGGCCATTGCTGTCGGGGATGGTAGTTGGCCGTTTGAGAGATCCAGGTTTCGTGCATACGAGCCGGGTACGTCGAAGAACTTGGCAGCAGTGGCGGTCGGCTGGGACAGAAGCGCGAAATATGCCCTGGGAGACCGCATGTGTAAGAAACGGTGACTTTTCGGCTTATATTAGCAGGAGCAGAGGTCGCAGAAGTACGCGGAGACGGGTCGCGCTCTGCAAGAACATTTTGTGACGGTGGATAGTAGTCTTCTGGCAGACGCCTGGCTGACGACGGTCGAAAGTCCGCAGCGGCATGTAACATGATGACATGCGGTGGTGACCGTGACCCGTCAGTGAAGGCGGAAGCCGCGAGGTGAAATGAGCAGGTTTTGTGCGTGGTCGTTTTTCAACGTGGGGCTCTCGCATCCAGTAGGGAAGTAGTTCGGGGCACGCGGCAAACGAGCATTGGTGGTGAGCGACACCAGCTTGAAGCTGTGCGAGCTCTTCTCGAGGTACCCGACGTACGTCTTCGCAGGCAGCGACGTCTATACTTGTAACAGTGGAAACATTGTCCAGGTGCTCGAACTTGGTAAGATTCTCCGGGCCTTCAAAGCCTCGAAAGCGCGACACTGCTGCCTAAAAGCAGAAGAAGTGTTTAAGTTTTCTTTAGTTACGAGAAAATTGTACACGTCCTCGGCGATGCCTTTTGACAAACGACCAACTTTATTTTCATCAGACATATTTGCGTCGACAATCCACCAAAGCTTCAATACCTCTTCAATGTAGGTTGTGCACGTTTCGCCGGGCAACTGAGCCCTACGTGAGAGTGTTTGCTCAGCTTTCTTTTTCATAAACCTCGTGTCCCCAAAGCAGGCCTTCAGTTCCTCAACAAATATATCCTAAGTGGTGAGCACATGTTCATGGTTCTCAAATCAAAGCAGAGCGGTCCCGGCAAAGAAGAATACGACGTTCACGAGCTTCACCGGCGCGCCCCATTCGTAGTGGAGGCTCACTCCGTCGTAGTGTTTTAGCCAAGCGTCCACATTTTTATCAGTTTTACCTGAGAATATCCGTGGTTCAAGCACCCAGTAGTTAGGTTGTCAAATTCGATGGCCACCTAGGGCCATGTCATTGGCACTGGTGGATGCAGCAGCATAGCGCGTCAACGGGTTAGCTGTGTCGTTGGTCCTGCTGATGTTGTCCGGGGGGTAGGTCAGCTAAGCGTCTGCTTCTTCGAAGGTCTTCTTTTGTGGAGGCCAGGACGGCAAATTACTCAGCACTGCTCCACTAAACCTGTTACGAAGGTGATGAGTTTGTTTACTGAAAAGCCGGCGCTCCACCGAAACTGTCGAAAAGCCACCACTCGATGTTGATGATGATGACGTTAATGATGATGTTGATGATGATGATGCCTCCACTATGGCTCTTGGCCACTCAGAGGAATCGCCCAAGAATTGAGGATATGAAATTTAAGGCCTTTCAAATCACACGTAATTCTAACAAAAGGAGGATAAAGCACATGTAAATACAGAAAGAGTGCAATAAATCCTTTCCGGCATTTCGACCAGACAGGATAGTATATATCTTAAATTCAAATGGTAGTAATTTCGACCACGTTTCAAATTAATGTTTACAATTTGCTTAATACTATAGTAAAAAAGATGCAAATAGAAATTCAGAGGTGCTTTCTTTTTTGTTTCCTGAAGATAATTGGAAACGGCATCAAAGGCATTTCTGTGGCTGTAGCCCAGAGCCAAAGCCACATTGGAGAGTATATTCTCAATGGTGAAGGGCAGTCCAAGGTTAGCAAATGGGATGACAAGAAGACGTTTTCTTAATAGTCTGTAACGGCAACATGACAAAAAATAATTCTCTATTGATTCCAGATCCGTACAAAAGCTGCATAGGGGAGATGTTTCCAGACCAGCCCTGTGTGACTATAGATTTGAAGGTGGCACACGATATTGTTATCTTGTTAGCATGACTTCCAGTTGTCTTGTATGACACCTGTCGGATAGACCATCCTGCTTACTCTTCTTTTGCACTCTTTCAGCCCGCATTATGGTAATAATAAATATAAGAAACTCATAACTACCCGAAGTGACGAGACGGCAGCTGACGAGGCCGTGTCGTGATCACGGCTTTAATACAGACGGTAACGTAGTGAAGTGGTATTAGCTGCCTTGTCTAGCTAGGTCAAGCGCCAGACCGTTCTGTCATGCGCGTGCTTCGTACAGCAGGAGCCACCCGGCTTTCTCCGTCTTATTTGCGGCCAGCTGGCCACGACTGGCGTTGTGCTACAAAAGTAAATCTACTATTTTAGTTTAAGAGTTTCTAGAAATTACAGCAATAGATTATTCAGTGCAATGGTGATAAATTAATCACTCAGAAACAAGCCTTTCTCCACATAAGCTGCACTGCGCTGTCTCAGAAAGAAGCTCGTTAAAATTTGGAGTGCCGGTGAGTCTAATGCTTCAAAAACTTGAAGAATCGCCTTTTGCAGTTCCCCTTAAATTTCTTGTGAGCTGACAAAACTTAAACTGTCACCGAGCTACGTTTACTGAGGACGCAGCACCATCTGTAGGCACCGCAGGGCAAACGCAGGCATAAACATTGTACACTGGTTGATAATAAATATATTTTAGGATTTCATTTGTACTGTTTACGGTGAAGAAACCTACGTCAGTGACAAAAACATAGCGAGTGATTTTTTTTCGGTAAGGTACACTGGCCCTTTATGTACACTCGTGCATGCGTGTGCACAGATGCAGAAAAACAGATAAGAAATCAAACATTTACGAATAGAAGAATTTCAGCAGGTTTATTTGAGGATTGGTCGCACTACCACTTGAACAATGAACAAGCATACGAGAAAAAATACACTCATACACATGACACAACGAATTTCCAAAAGCACTTGCCTATATAAACGAAACTGTACGCCTGGCTTATAGTTGCCCGATTATTGACAAAAATGCACACACGCCAAATAATGGCACACTCACCAGGAAGAATGCATTCATCGCAAAGGAATGGACTAGAACAACCCATCATAGTTTCTATCACCTTCTGTCAAATCAGTACGTTTCGTATCTACGCCGTCTTCCGTCTCGCATCGTTTGCACCCTTCGAGAAGTGATAGAAGGATACGATCCCATCTTTATATCTAGATGCCACGCATTGCGGCACACAGCAATATTATTTGGACAACGCTTTTTTTTCGGGATCTTGCATGCAGCACGGCGAAAATAAACTATGTGGCCGCTTCTCAACGCACGCAATGTGGTAGCATATCTCCTTTGGAGGTTGACCCTGTTAGCGCTGTTTCCAGGCGCGGTGGCTAGGCGGCGAGTGCTCAGTTGAAATCGTGAGTACAGGGAAGCCAGGCAAGGCAAAAGGTAGTGCCATCAAATTTCGAGGCTATAACCCTGTTGTCGGTTTTCTTTGTATGCAAGGACACTCCACTTAAATGGTAGGACACAGAAAACGTTCAGAATATATTTTGATCTCATCCATTATATACCTAAATGCTCATTATCCTGATCCAAACCCGTCGCTAGCGGTTAAAGCACTGACACAGTGCCATGGAAATGACAGCAAAAGCTGTAGTGACGTCTGTAGTGACGTGAGTGACCTGCGGACCTCTGCAACGTACGTGCCGATAAAAGCGTCGGTTGCTACATCATTCGAAGCAGCTTCAGCTAACCATGACAACTGTCGACGCGTTTGTTTTGTGGCTGTTAGTGTGGCTTGTGCTTACAAGAACAGACAATACTCAGCACGAGATGCGTCGAAAGCTTGTGTGGTTACATAACCAAGCTACCTACCTTGCTCTGTTACTGCCCAAGTCGACGCCCAGTAACCAAAACCGAAAGTGCTCCACCTAATAACTACCAAACCGCCTACTCTGCTCCGTTACTGCCCAAATCGATGCCCAGTAACCAAAACCGAAAGTGATCCACCTAATACAATAGTATGAAAGTATTTAGTCAGAATACACAAATCTTGGTGCACCCCGCTGCGGTGGTCCAGTGGCTAAGGTACCCGGCTGCTGACCCACAGGTCGCGGGATTGAATCCTGGCTGTGGCGGCTGCTTTTAGATGGAGGCGAAAATGCTGTAGGCCAGTGTGCTCAGAGTTAGACGCACGTTAAAGAACCTCAGGTGGTCAAAACTTCCGGAGCCCTTCACTACGGCATCTCTCGTAATTATATGGTGGTTTTGAGACGTTAAACCCCACAAATAAATAAATAAATAAATAAATAAATAAATCGAATCTTGGTGCGTGTATGAAACTTCTTAGGGCTACAAGAAACGCTTGCAGTCAAGGACGTGGAAGCCACAAATATGAAGGCACCATCCTTTAAGCAATGCTGAATCTGATTTCCTACCCTCCGTTAAGAATTGAAGAAGGTAGAAATGGCAGAGAAAGTATACAGTTCCTAATAGTGACGTAGAAAATTCTGCTTTATTTCCAAGGGTGGTTGCTCCGTCTGGTAGCCTTCAGTTAACGCAGCATTGATTTATGTAGCTTTCTGTGACAGTGATAAGGTTCTGAAAATAGCGAACAAAGAAATATGTCTTCTCTCAAAGTTGTTCGATTGAATGCGGGAGGTCTAAATTTTCGTTTTTAAACCATGCTGTTTCTGCATCAGATAAGCTGCAGAAATTGGTTGTAGATCATCTAATGCTCCAGCTTGTATCGATGATAGTACAGATGATGGTTGATTAGCTTATCCAAAGTACTGCATGTGCAGTACTTTGGATAAGTTTTCAGCGAGGCCCTCGAATACCAGGTGTGGGTCGTCCAGCGGGGCAGGACCTCGGAAGATGTTCCTCTAACGTTGTATCCCTGTCAGCCTAGCCCCGGCCTCAGCCACAACTATTGGGTAAATAAAGTTTCTTCAAATCAAATCCAAAGTACTGTGCAATGACTGAATCATCCGCGCAAATGGTATTCCTGCAAGACTGACCATTAACTTGCTTTGGATAACAGCGCTCACTTTCCAAGTATGGTCCTCAAGGAGCTCATCCTACATTTAAAAATCACGAAGGCCAAACTTGAGAACGTGACATCGTGGCATCTGTTGCGTTGGTTTGTACTTGGACGTACTAAATACTGCTATATCTTATCTGATCTAACCAACAATATCTCACGGTGCTCAATACCGCTTCCTGCAGCGACTCGCAACGTGTTAAAACTCATATAACGATCCAGATAAGGAAAGTACGAACGCTAAGTCTACGATGTCTTGTTATCAACATATGTTCTCGTGTACTACGCCAAAATGAGCGCCGTTTCTTGTTCGATTAACGCTCAGTAATGACGCTCCGGCGTTCTATCACGGGCAAGATAAAGCATTTTTTTGTGATTATTCAAGAAAGAACGCCCCTGATAAAACGGCAGGAACTATTTCCGCTGCAAGTTGTATGACTGTTAGCGTTATAACTATGAACGTTACGTACACAGTATGCCCCTATTATTTATCTATATAATATACAGTCAGGAAGAATAATGGTGCCTAATTTCGTCCCTGGTAGGATGCTGCGCTCCGAGAGTAGACTGTTTCTGTTCTTCTATTAAGTCAATACTTCCAAAATAGTGGAGAAGGCAGTTGAAGAATTTTGTTTTTTTTTCGTTCTTCTCATGAGAATGCATTTCTTCAACGACAGCATTTGTCTTTCGTAATACCGTCGTGGAACTGAGAACGAATGCCTCCACGATTTTCATTTAGAATTACATATTAAGTATTTGTGCATTTATGATGAAAACTATGTCAAAAGAACAATTTGGGACGTGTTGTAGTCACGCGGATTACAACATGCAATTCATATGGGTCCCGACTACGCGGGTCACAACTACCTTCTAGAGAATGAAGGACTCTGTGGTGAGCTTGTGTGCTAAAGCGGAGAAGGCTGTTGTGAACACTCTTGAACACATGTTTTCTAACACACTCGCCCCGAATGAATGAAGAACAGTAAACGTCACTTCTGAAAGCGGCCAAAGAAAATTCGCCGAAGGGGCGCAGCATGGTAAGATGTGTTCGAGGACGCGCATTGATACTTGCCCCTTGGTGACAGGCCCCACTTCGATAGAAACAAAACACAAACAAAACACCCGTTTATATTTCGGCACGAGTTGAATGACAGATGAAAAAAAAAACAGACCTGGTGACTGTCATCCGCACAACAATGCATGTTGTATCAACCAAGTCTGCAACGGATATCTGCCATGTCCACACCGGAAAACGATGGGGACATCGGAAAGCTATTTTCACATACAGCAACTAAGTTCACACTATTACTTGCATACGCTTACAGAGGATCTCCGTTCGACCGAAGTACTGAATCCCATAAAATTATATTTATGTGACGAGATTTTTTATGAGCGTTGCAACGATAACCAAGTGCTCTCTCTCAATTTAAGCCTACCGCAGTACTAGTGCAAATGTTACTAATTGTATATAAATCTAGAATGACCACTTTATTCAGCAAAAGTGTTATTAGGTCTTTGGACAAATTTTTCATTTGAGACATCTCTACCTCGCTTCCTCAACCCCACGTTATAATTGTCTATTCAACGTAAAACAAATGGAAAACGCATCAATGTTGCTATTACGACACCAATAGATTTGCCTGAAGAATGCTTAGTTCACTCTAAAGAAGCTTAATTTTAGGAGTGGTAGCAAACAAATTTTTTACGTTACACCTAGTAATTTTAGGGAAAATTCGGGAAGAAAGGTGATGAATTTAGAAGTCTTAATTCTACGTCAAAAACAGCTCGACCTATTTATGCTTCATCTCAAAGTTCATATCTCTGGCTGATAAATTCCATAGAAAAATTAACAGGTTAGCCAATTTCATCTAAGTTTTTAAAATGATTTGTGACAATATTGATACCAGCAAACAAATGATATTCGACAGATTGCTGTCTAATATGTTCACCTCTCGAAGTGTTTGATAGTGGTGTACAATTGTCTTTTCTAGCATAGAATTTATAAATGCGTTCTAGCTTACTTTCAATTTGTTTCATTATGGTTTTTGAAACGTCATCGCAAAGTAGCTTTTTGTAATAATGTTGTCAATTTTACCAAGTGCTGATGTTTAACAAGGCTTGAACAAAAGATATGTACTGCCTACCTTTGCTGACGTTTACACTTTGATTTGAAATGTCAGTTTGGTGCAGTGTTTGTGAAGAACAACAGCTTCAGTGATGCCTTGTATTTAGGTAGCATAACCCCTAGTCAGCGCTTTATTTTCGTCCTTGCCAATATACAGCACATGTAAACGCCGTGGTTTCGTTGTGCTGCACACAACTTACATCTTGACGACAAAGTAGGAGGACACGACAAAGGAGGTGTCACTAGTTTAGGTCAATGTGGCAGCCTTTCTTGTGTAACTCTGGGTACTGAGATCGGTCTGCATTGATTGGATCTTTCATATGACCTGGTGTTGTCAGTGGTTTATATTTACTGCTAAAGTGCTGCCGCTATTAACGTTGTGAGTATTATCAGTTGTGAGGCTAATACAACCTTTATTCGTGTTGAAAGTACTTCACTGTGCCGTATAGACCCGTACGCTCGCAGACAGCAATCCCTGCCGTAAACCAATCAAGGAGCTGAGGTCTTTGTAAAGACGACGCCGAAAAAGTGCATCTACGCATTACTTTGCGCTGCTTCAAGCGAACAGATCAGCACGACATTCTGTAGACATGTCTGAGCTGGTGAGTGAAGCAATCTGTCATGCGCTTCAGTATTCTGCTTTACTAAAAAGCGTGCTGAGACGTAAATAATACAGTTGAGTTTCCATTGAACAATGGGATAATCAATTAAAAAATAGGCTTGATTCAGCACGTTCGTATTACTTCTTCCGAGCAAGTCAGCTGCTATGCCATGAAAGCACTTTGGTGTGCAGCTTCATAAGTAGCTGATACAACCCTTTGTAATTTCATGCAAGTATTCACACACACACACACACACACACACACACACGCACACACACTCACACACACGTGCGCGCGTGCACAATTTTGCACGCACGCGCACACACACACGCGCACATTTTCGCACGCACGCGCACACACACACGCACATTTTCGCACGCACGCACATTTTCGCACGCACATTTTCGCACGGCCGCACATTTTCGCACGCACATTTTCGCACGGCCGCACATTTTCGCACGCACAATTTCGCACGGCCGCACATTTTCGCACGCACATTTTCGCATGGCCGCACATTTTCGCACGGCCGCACATTTTCGCACGCACATTTTCGCACGGCCGCACATTTTCGCATGGCCGCACATTTTCGCATCCACTTTTGCGCTTAGTTTGTGCATGTGCAAGGACATGCACATGCACAAACTAAGCGCAAAAGTGGACCAACCTTGTTATTCTTGAGAAGTAACTCGTCTAGACGAATGTGCAACGGCCAAGCTAGCCGCTTTTACGTTAGAGTGGGCGAAGGGTGGGGAAAAATAAGCGTGAAAGTTGATTGTACATATCTTCATCTCAGTATTACCATCACAACAATGCAGTTGGTGATACATCCTCTCATTCTTCGTGTATAACTATCATTACCATCGTCGTCGGGCTTTCACTGTCCCTCTTCGCTGTTGGGTCCTCGTTCCAAATAAACATATGCCCAACCAAGACCTCATAATAGAGGCTAAGAAGACATACACACATGAAAAACAGAGAGGAGAGAAACGACAATCAAATAGAGGAATGAAGAAGAAGAGGATTGCCAACACTGTGCACAGCAGCAGCCAGGACTATAAGGGTCCCCATCAGCTTCGCTTTCTATTTAGCGTATCGCCTCCAATGCAAGATTAGACTATTTTACGTAGTGGTTTGATTACCACCATATTGGGCTTTCATTATTTAACAACTAAGCAGACAGTGTTACGACCGAGAGAGGCATACGCAAAAAGACGCTTAGGTTGCTGCATTCGATGTTTTGAGGCCTTATTCCGATGGTTCGTTGTCCCATTCACGTCGTGATGTACAAAAATAGGAAGACATGGGCATCCGTCCATACATTCATGCTTCCGTTCACAACTCCACCAACCGCCAGTCCGTCGGACACACGGATGGACAAATGGACGAACAGACGCTTTGGCCCACTCATCATCATTCACTCCGTGGATATGCTGTGATTTTTTTTTCATAGGTGTGAGACAATGGGAATATTGGCAGCGTTAGAGCTGGTTATTCCGAAATCACAAACTGCCACTGAAGTAACAGTGAACGACCAGAAGAAATATTGTAACGGGTGGACGAGGACGACGAACAGGATAAGGAAGAAAACGTGGACAGACCCTGCAAGTTAGGCGCCATGTTTTCTGCCACCGAGTTTATTCTGTGCCTAACGATCAAACCTATTCCCTCCGTAAGATCTTTGGTGGAAGGGGCTGAATACTCTTTTCCCGCACGACGAAGCGAACGTTGCGCCTTTCATGGCGACCGAAGTGAACAGTGCCGATCATCCACCGGCTACCGTGCCTTTTTCCAATCAGCACGTCAATCCTTATTTTTGAGACCCTGAGAGATCGAGGTACCTATTCCGGCATCAATGAGGTTGACGTGGAAGTATGGCTGGAGTCATACGAGTAAGTGTACGTACGTACGTATGCAATGGGACCGGCGCTCATGCTGGCCAAAGTCATTTTCTATATCTGAGGCACCGCAAAAGTCGGGCCCAATACACACGAGGAAGAGCTGACCAGCTGGAAGTTATGCACGCAAAAGCTTCGGGAGCTACTCGGTAGGCCTGTGGAAGGCCAGTGCGCCACCCAAAACGAGTTCCCGTATCGTGCTCAGACATGCACAGAATCTCACCTCGCGTACACTCAAGACGTGCTCGCCTTGTGCCACAAGGTTGACTCGCAGATTTCCTAAGCCGATAAGGTTGGTCATGTCATTGGGCACAGTAAATGATGCCTTTGGCTTCTTTAGTTCAAGAATTCATTTATGCTACAGGATATCATTTTTGAATGCCGGTGCTTTCCAGAAGCCAAGAGCCACCGTGTTCTCCACCGATTTGCCGTCTTCCAAAACCGGCTGCAACATCAACTTGCGAAGACCCTCGCCTGCCTTCTACAGAACCCCAAGTGGTCGAAATTTCCGGAGTCCACCACTAAGGCGTCTCTTATTATTGTATGGTGGTTTTCGGACTTTACACCCCACATATCAATCAATCAATCAATCATTCTACGGAAAGTCTTTGTGATGTCGTTCATGTTGTCCGCTGGAATAATCGAAGCCGTGGCTCCACTCGCGTTAAGCTCCTCTAACTCCGACAACTGTCACACCACCGTCTTCCTCATCCAGATCGTCCTGAAACACGAATTGGTCAACGTTGGCTTGAACATCAACTGCTTCATTCATCATCCGGACTACACCCCACGATATCCACCGGTCACTGTCATGCCAAACCGACGTTTTTATTTTTTAAATGCGAAGCATATCTTAGCGAACTTCGCTACTTTGGGCGTACCTATCTATCTATCTATCTATCTATCTATCTATCTATCTATCTATCTATCTATCTATCTATCTATCTATCTGTCTATCTATCTTGCCGCCTGCGGCTTTTAGCTCTCCTGGCCGTTTAGATAATGGAATCAATACCAAACTTGGTATGGCATAACATGACTGTATGAATAACATATTTGATTAGTCACAAAATGAAAATCGTGACACGTATGTCATGATTTACATTTCATGATCCTGCCGCTATTGCGGTGGTTTCGTTCACATGGCATGTTGCAAAACTGGTATGGTATGGCAATATTGCATGGCGAACACAATCGACAAACCATAACATGTAAATCATGACATGCGTGTCATGTAACAACATGGTTACAGGATACGCTCATGATGCGCTCGCGGCTGTTTCGCTAGCGTCACATATATCAAATTTGGTATAACAGTACGTTAATGGATGATACAGAAATGCGACTGGTGCAAAAATGATAATCATGAGATGCGTGTCATGCCACAACATGACTACATGCCACACTCATGATGCGCTGGCGGTGGTTTCGCTAGCTTTACTTAAACAAAACTTAGTATATTGGGACGCAAATAATGAAGAAGGTATGATACTGGTGCGAACAGCTTAAACATGAGATGCGGGGCATGTAACAACATGACTACATGCTACGCTCATGACGCGCTCGCGGCCGTTTCGCTAGCTTCACATGTACCAAACGTGCTATTACGTGACGCGAACGGACGACATAGGTAAACGACAAATCCAAACGTGATAATCACAGCATGCGTGTCATGTAACAGCATGATTACATGCCACACCAATGATGCGCTTGCGGCTGTTTCGCTAGCTTCACATATGCCAAATTTGGTAATACGTGACGCCAATGAATGACGAAGGTATGTGACTGGTGCAAACATGATAATCATGAGATGCGTGTCATGTGAGAACATGACTACATGCTACAGTCAAGGCGCCAATACTTTCCCACATGACGTGGTACACGTGCTCGCCGGCGTTCATTTCGTCGCATCACGCCGGCATTGCTGCGCCAGGCGCGGGTCCTGCAATATACTCGCAGGCGCGCGCAGCACTATGTTTCTTTGACGCATGCGCATTTTCACGCGTACGGCGCCCCTCCGTCACGAAAGGAGGGAGACTCAGTGTACTCGAGGTAACTCATCGGCCCGAAATGCAGCACGTCGCATTTCGTGCCCGTTGCCGTCGGTCCGCGCCGACTGACGCTGGTCGCGCCTGGCGTCAGACTGTAAAGTGCTCGTGTTTTGCAAGCATATATAGCGTCGCTGTGCCCAGCGTGCGCGCGCGTCAACGCTACATTGGAGTATATTGGGCCCTTCATAATGCGCTCGCAGCCGTTTTGATAGCTCCACATATACCAAACTTGGTGTTACGTGACGTCAAGAGATGACGAAATATATGACTGGTGCAGACATGATGATCCTGACACGCATGTCATGTAAGAAAATCACAACATACCATGAACATAGCTTGCTCGCGGCCGTTTCGCTAGGTCCACATATACTAAATTTGGTATCACGGTACGTCAATAGATGACGAAGGTAAACGACACATACAAACATGCTAGTTATGGTACGTAAGTCATGTAAGGCATCATTTACCTCCACCTTGTAACGTTGTGCTGATTTTAAAGTGGCATATCAATATTTCTCATTCGTGCTTCGCATATTACCAATTCCTACGTGGGATCTGCCAATTTTTTGCTACCAGTGGCTGTAAGTAGGATTTAGCCAGTTTTGTGTTTATGATATATCATGACCATGACATGGCACGTCCACAAGCCGTTACCAAGGAACCAACGAAGAGAAGAGATAAAGAAAATCACAGTACGCACACACAACAGCCGGCGTACAAAAATATCTTGTTGAAGGGAAAGGATAGCACATAACATCTGTTATTATACGCTGCCTGTTAATATACACTGCGTGTGACGGAATATTTAGGAGTGAAGCTACTTAACCAGTCGTACCCGATGTATGTAGCACGTTGCGACCTTGTTCCAAAATTAACCACTAAGTGATAGTTGTTGGTGGAATAAACCGTTGCAGATGTTATAAAACAGATGGCGCCCGTGTAGTTTTATAATGAACAAGTGAAAAAATATGTTATACTTATTCTAGGGGACCCTTCATTTTAGAGGTGAAGCTCCCTATGTCATTGGTCTTGCGTTCGCGATGTAGTAGTATTAGTAGTAGTAGTAGTAGTAGTAGTAGCAGCAGCTGGTAGCCACCTATTGTTTAGTCCTTTAAATGTCGGCTGGATGGCGGCACGTCTATATGTATAATATATGAAGTGTTGCGAGGTGGCGGTAGTTGGAGTGTTCACGAGATGGATGGACGGACAGGCGCACGGACGGACAGGCAGACAGATGCACGGAGGAGCGCACGAACGCACGAATGGATTGACGGATGAACGCACAGATGGGTGCACGAATGAACGGATAGATGGACGAACACATGGACGGACGCATGGACGAACGCGTTGATGGACGCACGGTCGCACGGCCTGTCACACGGCTTGACGCACGGACGGACGCACGCACTGACAGACGGAAGCAAGAACTAATGGGCGGACGAAAGCGCGGATGACCTGATGGACGCTTCGCTCCTCTCAACATTCAGTCCGTGGCTATGCTGCGATTTTCTCCACTTGATCATACATATTAATCAGAATCAGATTAAAAACAGTAAGCAAGTGTTTATTCAAAAAGCGTGCCCATTCGTGTGCCTATTTGGTGTATCTAAAGAGGAAACTTATTTTAAATATTCAAACAATAATGTTTTAGGCTTTTGCTGGAATAAATGGTGGTTTGTACTATATTCAATAAAATTGTGAAAAATATATGAGGTTCCCGCCGCCTAGACCGTCCTGCAATGTGCATTTCGAAATGCGCTGTCCTTCCAACTTTTATCCACATCTCGAGCTTCCAGTGTTTGCCAGCGCTTTGGTAGGAGCAGTTTTTTTTCATATCTTCATTTTTCCAACACAGTTGATTCATTGAGGTGGTGCCTAAACATTTCGATATTGGTATTATATTTATGTACGCCTCCTGGGCATAATTCCTGAACACCGGCATTCCAGTGATCAATCGATTCACCAAATTTCGCGTATTTTTGACGTGTGTAAGGAATCGAGCACATCGCTTCGAATAAAATGAAGGCTCGAATTTGAAACTCTCTACCATCGTTCGTACGAATGCAGAGAGCTATTTCGTTTCACAAAGTACAAGACCAAGTAGTTCAAAGAAGGTAAGCCAGCTGCGACATTGTGGCACCATGTCGGACGGAGGTACGGAGCTAGACGGCCTTCGTTTGTTTCAGTATTCTGCTTCTTTCTCCCTGTCTTTTTCTCTGTTTTCTCTATTTGTTCCGCTTTTTTACCTATTTTTGCTTCTGCTATTCTTTGTCTTTATATCTTTGACTTTCTCTTTTGTTCTCAATCCTACTCTTTCGCCTCCTGCTTTTCGTTTTCTTCACCGTCAAGTTTCTCCTTTAATTCCTTACTCTACTTTCTCACCACAATATCAGTGTATAATACACATGGTTTGCTATGTTCTCCATGTTGGGGTACCTAGATAAGAGAGTAGTTGCGACGCTCTTCATCGGATTGTGGGTATGCGGGTTCGGATCCAACTTCGCCAAGGAGTGCTTTTCGCGAAGAGTATTTCTTCTGTTTCTGTTAGCTTGTATCTATTTATTTTTCTTCCCCCCTCCCAATCTGTACTCGTTATCTCGCAGATAAAAGTTAATGCATCCAATGCCTGATCGACCGGCGCAAGTCTGCTGGGAGCAAATCCCAAAGATGAAGAAAAGGATGATAAGGAACAAGAGGGCCATAACCATAGGCGTGTCGTTAAATAATGATGAAGATTTCTCTTAATCTATCAAAAACTAATGATTGCTCTACTTAAGCAGCTCCACAGTTAAAACGGACAGCATGACGTTCATTGAGACAAACATCAACTTATTTTATACGTCAGCTCATTATCCTGTTTGCTTCAGTTTTGCACCGCTTCGTGTACCTCACCCTGTTATATACGAAGAGTGTTCAGCGTAAACAAGACGAAGAAAATTCCACACGACGAGCTTTTATAACCAGCAACAAAGAGTACGCTTGCACACGATGCGAAAATGGTGACGTGTTTTGCGAAGGAACTCCAATATTTTGCTATTTTATTGACAGTTATCTGCTCTATCATCTGTCAATAAAATGTATTTTCCTTTCGTGGAAGGTGACCCTTCGCGGCTGTGCTTACGCTGCCTGTGTATAAATTGAAAATGAGTGGTAATCAAATCATTGAGCATAATGATTCATTGGGAATTGTGATGGTAGAATCACCTTGGCATATGTGCAAGAAACTGACGTTCTTATGCCCAATTTTTTTTACTGTCTCCTTCTTAACGCGTGCTGAATCCTCACCATGCAGGCAAAAGCCTTCTTTTTTGACACACAATAAACGAGAACGATAAAATCAACGTAATTAGCGCACGTGGTCTGAAAGCGCAGCAGCAGATGAAGAGGATTAAGAGGACAAGAAGAAGGACGAAGAAAAGAGCGCATGGTTGTTCATGAAGGTGAACATTTTTGTTCCCTCGTCACACATAGATGCTCATTATGAACAGCTTCGCTGTCAGAAAAGAGATGGTACCTGTTTAAACACGATTGTGCATAACTTATTTATAATGCCATTCCTGTCAGTGTATCATTGATGTAGTGCTTTGCCACGCGTGCTTCTTCTCAGTCTTTATCGTGCTTATAGTTCTATCTTTTTTTTGCTCTTGAAAGGTGCGCACGACATATGCTGCTTGGAGCAATAACTATTTCGTTGCTAGTCAGCGTCATTGTACATTCTCTTGGTGGCCCTTTCATTCAGAATGCAGCAAAATGAGTGAAAATAATTAGCAATGGTGTCTCATTCCAACAAGCATCCATATTGCCCACCGACAGAGCTTACAGTGGCTTAGGCTGAAAGTTCAAGCTGATGAATAAAGACGAGGACATCACAAGGAGAATGAGTTAAGTATGAAGATTTCGTAATGGCTGTTTATTATTTCCTTTGGGCTCTATAGTAAAAGACCATATTCTGTGTCAAAATTTTATGATGCTCAGTCAGCCAAGCTGCATGCGCCCACAAGCCCTGGCATTAAAACGAAGGCTGACTCAAACCTAGATTGAACTTTTGAAAATCTACAAGCCATAAAAAAACAACCTAAAGAAAATATTTTGTTATTACTACCGCTGCTTCGAATTACTAATCTGTCTGAAAAACTACAGCGGCGAGGCTTTTAAAGGACACTGGATATTTCAGCCAAGGAAATGGCTCTATCTAAATGCAGACTCTAATGTACGCTTCTCAGGACTTTCTTTTGAAATATTATTATTCTGCTGGTCGCTAAAGTTAGAACAATTGAGCTGCTCGTATGGGTCGTTTCGAACTCGGCAGATGAACAAAGTTTGAAGAGCAGACAAAAAAGAAGTTCCGTTGAGCATAGGATTCAATGAAAATAAGAAAAAAACAAATTAATGAAGGTGCAAAGTTGTGTGTACATAAAACAAGCAGCCTGTTGTGTTGTCGAAAAAAACAGAAATGGTGAGTCACCGAGACTGGTGTTAATA
>NC_134700.1:163940771-163968271 GCF_043290135.1 Rhipicephalus microplus | reverse complement strand
GTCTGTGCTCATAGGTTCAACATACCGTACATTGTGCACCGTCATCGCAGTGAGCGTGCGAGAATGACTGGTGGTGCGTCACCGTCCCCGCAACGTCACCTTGACACTGCGGACGGGTTCCAGTCTTCGTCACCCACCACGGATGCTCAGCGCAGAGGACGCCCCCGTCCAGGGGATGCTCGGGAGGCCGCTCCAGATCCAGGCGCCGTGGTGCCTCCAAGGGATGTTCGGGTTCGCGCTCCAAGTAGACAGAACGTGGCCGGGGAAGTTCCACTTCTCACCTCGCTCCAACTCAAAGCCGGGGCACGTTTCATCGGGGCCGACCAGGTCTCGCTCCCGCACGCCCACCACCTCTAAGAGCAAGAAGCCGACGCTCTCCTGGGCCGACAAGGCCCGAGGAAGACGTCAGTCTCCTAGAGGCGACGAATCGAATCGCGGTTCTCCCCACGCGAGTGTGCTCGACGAGATGCGACGAGCTAACGAGCAGCTGAGGAAAGAAAACGCGCAGCTTAAGCAAGAAATTAGCAGGCTAGCAGCGGAGATGGCGGAGATTAGAAAGCTCGCGTCCTCGCTTCCTTCGGGGCAGCCCGCCCCAACCCCGGTCGCCATGAATACGTCTGAGGCGCATCATTGGCCTAGCGGAACCAAGCGCCGAGCGGTTAAGAACTCAAAAGAAGAAGAGGCGGTAAACTTACTGTCGGAACTCAAGGTTTCCTTTGTGAACATGCAGGCTACCTTAGCGAAAATTCAAGAAGCCGTGGCACATCCCAAGATGGCATTAGGAGCACTGAGTGAACGCATAACCATAACGCATAAGTTAGAAGAGGTCGATGCGAGAAGAGACCCCGGTCCGACTCCTTTGCAGGTCCCAGCACAACGCAATGTACTAGCGCCACTGACAGAGGGCGCGATCCTCCGGGCCGCTATATCTGCTCAACCATCCCCTCAGCCTAAACATGGATAGTGTGGACGAAAACTTCAGAATCTGGCAACGAAACTGTGGCGGGTTTACTCAGAAAAAGCCCATTTACAGCAATATTTAAGAACTCTCGATGTTAAGCCCCAAATAATCGCTGTTCAGGAAGTTTCGTCTGGCACCCCCATCAAACTCCCGCGTTACCTAGTAGGGTCATCACATTCAGGAGGTAGGGGAGTTGCCACACTTATCAGCAAAAGGTACAATTACCTATTGCGTGACCTCGGTGCAGTTGCCGATGACATTGAGTACGTAATGACTGAAATTATAATTAACTCACCCAAGAAGGGTCTTCGAAAAAATAGCTTTTTATTCTCAACGTATATTGCAGTCCCAGTTATCGCACAGCGAGAGCAAACTCTCTCCTCAAAAGGGCTGTCAGCATGGCCAGTAGTTACCCCCTTGTAGTCGAAGTGGATTTCAACGCCCCACACAACGTGTGGGGATACATGTATGATACACCCAAGGGACGCGAGCTATGGCAGACTGCGACAGAAGCCGACTTAACGCTTATAACTGACAAGGATTTCCCCACTAGGAGAGGTAACTCCATATGTCGGGATACCACCCCTGACCTGACTTTTGTAAAGGATATAGATGGGGTCAAATAGGTCAACACGGCTCTAGACTTTGGGAGTGACCACTACATCATCGATGTATCCTTCGCGATTGCCCGCTTTAGGACGAAAAAATTCAAGGTGATCGACTGGGACGTTTTTCGTGAAGTCAGAGCTGAGAGAGCACCGACGGCTGGGACAGTTATTGAAGGATGGTACAAAGGAATCAGAGATGACGCCACGGCAGCGACCAAGCAGGTCATCACTGACCTCGATGTTGAAAACATGGACAGCAGATTGGCACACCTACTAGAAGCCAAGCAAGCCCTACTCACGAGGTGGTAGGGACAGAAGCATAACAGAAGGCTCCGCAAGAAGGTTTCCGAGGTTAACAGGTCGATCGAGGAGCACTGCAAAACCTTGTGTAAACAACAATGGCATGAGCTCTGTGAGAGCATCGAGGGTCAGCTCAGATCTGGGAAGAGCTGGGGTCTTCTGAAACACCTTCTCGATCAGGGCAGCACCAGGTCCAGCCAGAGGCGATCCCTTGCGCGAGCCATCCATCTTGCTAGTGACTCTACCCGGACGAATTGGTTGTCAACAAGTTTATAGACAGGTATCTGCGAATCGCGGATAGCTCTGCACCCACACAGTTTCCGGACTACGCGGGGTGCGACGTGCCGGAGTTGGACCAGGACTATACTGAGGCCGAGAGACGGCAGGCTCTCTTTTCCCTAAATGCCAAATCCACCCCTGGCCCTGATGGCATAACCAATAAGATGCTCACAAACCTTGATGATGACTCCATCAAATTCCTTACAGAAAAGATTAATGAGGTGTGGCGCAGTGGGGAGGTTCCCGCACAATAGAAGACGGCCTACACAGTTCTAATCCCGAAACTTAGTGAAGCACCAGGAATAGATAATCTAAGACCAATTTCATTAACTTCCTGTGTCGTTAAGGTCGCAGAGCACGCCCTTCTGAACCGACTCAAGGTGCACCTCGAGACCAATGAAATGTACACCCACAATATGATTGGTTTCAGAGCTGGTCTCTCGACACAGGATACCATGAAGCTGATAAAGCATCAGATCATCGACCGGAGCACAGGAGATACCAGAGCCATCCTTGGATTAGACCTGGAGAAGGCTTTCGACAACGTTTCTCACGAATTCATTCTCCAGTCTATTGCCAGCCTAAGGCGAGGGAAGAGGGTCTACGCCTTCGTGAGATCCTTTCTTTACCAGAGAACTACCAAGCTCAAGATCGAAGGGTACTTCTCACGAGAGATCAACCTTGGTTCACGCGGCACGCCTCAGGGCTCAGTTATTTCACCAACACTATTTAATATCGTGATGATCGTGCTCTCCAAGGAACTCGCGAAGATTCAAGGAATCAATCATACCATCTACGCAGATGATATAACCATCTGGTGCACCGGCGAGAGCGATGGTCAAGTTGAGGAAGCCATGCAGCGCACAATCGACGTGACCGAACGTTTCCTCCGTCCCACCGGTCTCAGGTGCTTCCCATCGAAATCTGAACTTCTGCTCTACAAGAAAAGACTCCGAGGCGGCGGCCACCGTGACTGGAAACGTGCGTCTCAAAGTGAAATACGGCTTTTCACTAGTGACGGGTTCCCAGGGCCCTGAGTGGATTCGCTCCGAATATTGGGAATGTATATCTAGTCCAACGGCGCTAACGGAGCTGCACTGAGACAGATCACTACCAAGACGGAAAGTGCTCTCGGCCTCATCCGGAGGATCACCAACAGACACCGGGGAATCAAGGAAGACAATCTCATCCGCATCATACATACGTTTGTGCTCTGCCACCTTTCGTACTCGGCGGCTATGTACAATTGGCATGTTGCAGAGAGAAGTAAGCTCCATTCCTTCACAAGAAAGGTCTTCAAGCTCGTGCTCGGCTTGCCTTTAAGCACTCGCACTGAAAACCTTTTCAAGCTCGGTGTTCACAATACACTCGAAGACATAATCGAGGCGCAAGAGCGCCCACAGCTGCTCAGGCTTTCCGGAACCAAATCGGGCCACAAGATACTCGATGATTTGGGCCTCAACTCTACTGACCAGTGCCCCGATTCCATGCAGATTCCCAGAAACATCAGGTCTCAACTGCGCATCGCACCCATTCCCCGCAATATGCACCCTGCGCACAACGTCGGTCGGCGTAGGGCCAGGGGTAGAGCTCTGCTCGAGCACGTCCACAGCAACCCCACTGATTAAAGCTTTGTGAATGCTGCGCCATATGCCCAACAAGAGGCATTCGCTGTTTCCATCGTCGACTCAAATTCCAGGCTCACTAGCTCCGCCACAGTAAGCACATCGAAGCCCGTGATAGCCGAACAGGTTGCAATCGCACTGGCTATGCTAGATAGTCGTAGAGAGTCTATATACAGCGACCCCAAGGCGGCTATCAAAGCCTACCAAACCGGGATGGTAGCCCCTCAGGCCCTCAGCATTCTCTAAAGCGTCAAGACTGTCACGCCCCATTCTCTCACTTGGTTTCCCGCTCACCTGCGGTCGATTGAGGGCTCTACCTCTAACCCGAACGAGGGCGCACACGAGGCCGCGCGAGGACTCACTGACCGCGCTGCCTCCACAGTCCCTCTGCCTCGCTGGGAAGCCTTACTTACGTTCAACGAAATAACAAAGCACTTCTATCTGTCAAGAAGGGTATTCTCTCTCCCACACCCGGCCTTGTGCAGAGCGCAGGCAGTCACCCTAAGAATATTGCAAGCCAGTGCGTATCCTAACCCTGCGGTTCTTCATGCCATCTACCCATAACGGTATCCAAGTGCGGCTTGCCCCGCTTGTGGACTGTTAGCCATATTCAATCATGTGTTGTGGGAATGTGACGCCATCAGCACCGCCCTCAGCGAGGACAGGTGGGCTGTGCTCTTACGCAGCCCCGAACTTAAGGATCCAACCCTGGCCGTCCAGAGTGCCCGTGAACGGGCCGCCAAGCTCGGCTCGACGGTCCCAACGTGGGATTAGCCGGGTGGCGCGGGGTCTCCCCTGCGTCTTCTCAGGACAAAAATAAAGTTTTAATCAATCAATCAATCAATCAATCAATCACTGAGTTTTAACAACAATTCTCTAATACCCTAATGTCAAAAAAAGATCAGTAGAGAATCTGAGTCTAACACAGTTTTAAATTCTCTGCCTGACAAAACCCGATGGACGAAGTTAAAAACCATGAAACGTCTGAGAAGTTCTGCATCAAAACAGCGAAAATACGTACAGAAGATAGATCAATATGTATATAGCCTCAAATTGCTGAATAATACAAAGAGACGCAAGCATTCTACAAAAGGCAACATTATTAGAACGAAGAACTTATGGTGCTTGATCTGCAAAGAGTTTCGGAGCAACACAACACCACGTTCTGTCGAGATTCAATGCGTGGAGTGCAAGTGCTCGGCTTCTTATAATTACGCAAGGGCCCACAGTGTGAATTTTCATTCATTACACTGCAAAGTTGAATGAATTAATTTTTTCACATTGTCTCGTTTTGCCCTATGCGGCATCTGCTTTTTTCTCGCAGGTTGGAGGAAAATGAGACATCTGGAGCATTTTTTACACTGAATATTTAAAATAAAAATTTGAACGTGGCTGCATGGCAGTACTTATGTAGCACATGCCCTGTGTCTAGAGGAAAGTTTCCGCATTTATATTTATTTGTAAAAAGTGAAATAAAAAAATTCGGCGGATACCACGCACCTGTGAATCGACATTATTCGAAACATGCGTAGGGAAGGTGACCATATTGCAATTTTTTATTGAGCGACACATCATGAAATGACGCTAATATATGTACAAATATTGCACGCAGAAACATATGTTGAAGAATTGCAGATGTTTAGAAAATCAGTTGTTTGCACTTGCGCAACGATTCCAACTGGAACATGCGTTTTAGCAACACCGAAAGCTGATGCTCACGAGGATGCTGGCCTTGGACATTGCTACATAAACCGAATTGAGCGCATGGCAACTAACCCCAATTGACGTTAACCCGACGTGAAGGCTTTATCAAAAGAGTAAATATGTAATGTTTATAAAATTGGGCAGGCAGCCTTGCATCCACTATTGACGTTTCACGAAGATTAGCGTCTATTTGAAAAAAGAGTTTCGAGACATGGCGTAGCTCTGTAGTTAGATTCTTCACAACCACTGAGAATGCTTGGGTTCGATCCCAGCTGGGATCCTAGCAGTTATTCTTTGCATTTGTCGGTCGACGCTACCGATGTCGGGTATTTCTACGTTGAAATTGCACTTGTTTGTTCTCGTCGTTCCTAGGTATACATACTAAGTGTCAATCACCTGTGGCACATACCCGCATAGCAGCACATACCCGCCCGTGAATATTCGCCACTGTCTGGCGGGAAGTGTTCGAAGACGTTCGGGATGGGATTGTGACATAATTTATGTCTTTACTATCATGTCATGTTCGTCAAAGCATCTTAGCCTCCCATGCTAATTTTGGTTGACGCCAAGTTAAGGGGTTGCCTACGGGAGCACCCAAACGTAAGCGGCTAGATAGATAGATAGATAGATAGATAGATAGATAGATAGATAGATAGATAGATAGATAGATAGATAGATAGATAGATAGATAGATAGATAGATAGATAGATTAGATAGATAGATAGATAGATAGATAGATAGATAGATAGATAGATAGATAGATAGATAGATAGATAGATAGATAGATAGATAGATAGATAGATAGATAGATAGACAGATAGATAGATAGATAGATAGATAGATAGATAGATATATAGATAGATAGATAGATAGATAGATAGATAGATAGATAGATAGATAGATAGATAGATAGATAGATGCTCGAAGTATCTCAAACTTTTGCTGGACGCTACGCCGAGGATGGCCTCCCGGCTTATTTGTGTAGTGCAAAAAGGTCTAGAGCTCGCTCGCCTACCAAGCGTCGCTGGGAATGGGCAGCTCAGCTGAAAACTGTCGAGGCTGCACCAACACAGTGCATGAGCCATTTTGACATGGCTGCCGTGAATAATGACGCAGCTAATGATGGTGAGCATACTGGCCGCCTCTTCCTCGCTGCATACCAGTAATATTAAAACACGATGAGTGAAATACTCGCTGTTTTCTTTTATACAGGCGCTAAGATAACCAAAAGTATAGAGGTAAAATGCCCAGGTACTCGGCTGCTGACACACAGGTCGCGGGATCGTATCCCGCTGCGGCGGCTGCATTTTCGATGGAAGCAAAAATGCTGTAGGCTGTGTGCTGAGGTTTCGGGGCACGTTAAAGAACGCAGGTGTTCGAAATTTCTGGAGTCCTCCACTACGGCGTGTCTCACAATCATATGGTGATTTCACGACGTTAAACCACACATATCAATCAACATATCAGAGGTAAAATGCCAGACAGACGGGGCTACATGCAGCTTCTCATAGATTGAAAATCTCAATGCGCACATCTTTTTCTTCGAACATAGACTTCAGGGCTACTAATGGAAGCTTCAGGGCACATGAAAGCATGCACAAAAAATACTCTCCACAAAAGCCTCTCCAAGCTGCTAAAGCGTGAAAGGTTAATTTTGGATTGGAATGCATCATGAGCGCGGCAAAACTTTTTTGGCGTCAAGTGTTGACGTCGCATGTGTGGGACAAAGTCGGTTTATTTTTGCGTTTGATGAGGCATCTAAGACGTTCGTCTTAACAAAAAAAAAACAATTAAAAAGGACAGAAGAAACACAGCATGAGTAAAGTACACAGCAGAGTAAAGAACTAGGAAACTACACTGCATCAACAGCCAGAATTTAAACAAGCTACAGCAACGTAGTGATAAATCAACACAAAACAAAACATGAAAACCAGAAAAAAGCCACATGAAGTATTGCTTGATCCTTGTCAAGTGCTAAATTGAAAGCGCTGATATCATTCAAACGGCGCGTTCGTTCGATAAATATGACTCTGTACTAAGATATATTCGTGCAGAAACACTGAATTAAAAAATTATATGTATATATATATATATATATATATGTGTGACGTACGAAGCGATGATTGGTAGAAGCCGAGAAGGAAGAAGTGCAGAACAGAATAAACATGGCGTATGAGCCAGGCCACGTCTCCCGCATCTAGCGTCACACGAGTCGGCAGGATGAAGACCTCGCAACCACTTCATCGCCCGGCCATCATCATCGAAGACATCAGCGAGACGCAGTGACCGAACGCGGACCACAGAAGAACGCGGACAACCAACACCACCAAGCATCATGACAGCACCATCAGACGACCTTGACATCCCTAAGTACACCGGATCAGCGGACGACGGACCGGTACAGGACTGGTTCAACCTGTTCGAGCTCCATGCCGCCACTGCATCTTGGTCGGAACGGGAGATGGTTATGAACTTCAGCGACTATGTCACCGGTGAGGCATTTAAGTTTTACCTCACCCACATATTCGACAACGACGAGTCTTGGCAAAAGATAAAAGAAGGAATGATCATCTGGTTTCAAGACTATAATGAAGATTCGATTAGCACACACACTCTCAGTGCATACAAACTCAGTCATCGCAGTTATAAGCAGCCTTTACGCACTCGAGTACAGAACATGTATTTACAATTCCCGTCAGGTGAAGCTAGCCACATGCTCACGGAAAGACCACGTGGTCGTGTTCCCAACCTTCCACCTGGTTCCTCATCCGCGGATATATCACCAATGCTCAACTCACCGCTGCATAAAAGAATTGAATCTGCTATTAATGACCGAGATGCATTTAATACTTCATGCCGCATGCGTACTTTGCAAACTGACTTGGCATTCAGCTCAGCAGTGCCACAAAGACAGAAGCATTCGCAATAAGCATCTTGTGAAGGAAAGTCTTCTGCAGAAGCGTCTAGTGTTCATAAATTACAAGATCGAAGTGACGTGAATCCAGTATACAACCTCACTGCCAACAATGAAAACAAAAGCAGAGATGCGACTTCTGATGACACAAGTAATCTTCAGGCAACCACCAATGAACGATTTATGAATACAGAAGATTCAAGTGCACGAAACCCCGCACATTGTTTTATGCCGGAAACATCTGCATTGATTCACGTCACAGAAGCCTGCGAAGGACTTGCTAAGAATCCTGACACAGCACGATCAATGTCACACCACAAACAAGTCGACGAAACCAAGAAACTACAACGTCAACGTATACTTCAACATTGTCAACGACGAAAGGAAACCTCATCGAAACCACTTTTAAGGCTGAAAGAACATTGCAAAAAGGCCCATCGTCGAGGATACATTCTCCACCAAAGATCAAGAATGTGCCTTCCATCAAACCATCTGCGACATCGCCATAGAAAAAACTCCAAAAGCCACAAAAGCACCCCTTGTACTCGGCAGAAACACAGGCAGCGCCCAATCAACCTCGATCAACGCACACGCAAGCTGCCTGCACGACCTGTGCCACGACGAAGAATTCCATGCCTACGATATTCGAACTGTTCATTCTGCAAGGTGCTCGAACCTCGTTTGTTCTTCACAACAATGCCGGCTGCGATTTCCACTATCTCCACGTCCAAAGCATTCTTGTGTTATCCAGGACGCAACCATCAGCCTCGCCCACCAGAACTCCTGCGTAAACCGGACTGCTGCACTCTTTCCTGAATTTTTGCGAGTTTACGGAACACCACGGGGCCATGAAACTAATTGTGCATTTTGACATTTGTGACTTCTCAACCTCTCCTTGTGTACTTTTCCTTGTTTGTAATCCATGCCTTCTTTCGGGGGGAGGGGGAATCGTGTGACGTACGAAGCGATGATTGGTAGAAGCCGAGAAGGAAGAAGTGCAGAACAGAATAAACATGGCGTATGAGCCAGGCCACGTCTCCCGCATCTAGCGTCATATATATATATATATATATATATAAATATATATATATGGCCTAAAATACTGCATGTTTTGTCAAGAACTACCACCACTGCACTTTCGCGACACGTTAGGATTCGCCACGCCACAGTTATTTAAGAACTCTCGGTCATCCAGAGTTTTCCACAGGATGCTCCAGGAAAAGAAAGAAACATGTTTTTAAAGCGGTAGCATATATACTTCACAGTGGGAGAAACACGCATTGGCTAGGTTTCCATAGAATTGCTAGCTTTAAGGCCACATTCGACGCTAAATTTCATCGTAATAGAGCCTCCCCGAATTTTCTTGAAGCTAACATCAATCTCAGATGTAATAAATGTTCAAGCACAATCATTAATTTTCGCAGTTATAACGCATGCCTTAACATTGCAGAGCCGGAGCCACTACGATGTCATGGTGTGGACGAGAGCACCCCTAGCAGTTGCTCCTGTCCCTATATCAAACTTTCGCCGAAGCTTCATGACCAGCAAAAGTATCGAAAGACTCTGGTAAAACTAAATAGGTTGGACGGCAGGTTCACTCTACTTGTTCTGAAAACGAACGACCCTGTTAGTTTACAGCGATTTGATTTAGTCACATGTCATGGTCTAGTCAAAGACTTCGAGAAACCTGCACTCTTCAACTACACTCCACGACAATGGAGCCAACGTGTTGCACTACAAGACAACAGACACATTACATTCGGTGCTATCGACGTGCTAGGCTTGGCTATAGGTGCACAGTGAACGTGCATGCAACAAGTGTTTCTGGTGGTGGCGGGACAAAAGACGCCCTTAAGTCGCGGCCTCTGCGATTAGCTCCGACATCGGGCCGTTTAACAGAGTGTTACCACTCCTCTCGGCGCCTAATGTTCTTCACCCCAACACATTGTGTCTGCTTCTTTTCATAAATGCTTGTATTGCATTGTGAAAGACCACTACTTTAAGTGCACGTATTTGAGAGAGAGACAGAGAGAGAGAGAATAATATATTTTTCGGTAATAAATAAGTCGTTATAGTTGTTGGACCTTCTATTCCGGAAGGCCATTGGCTCTTGCCACCATCCGGGCTTTGTTGACCAGAGCCTGTTGCTGCATTGGGTCAGAGCTGGACAGGGTAACCTCCCACTCGACTATTGTAGGATTTTATTGGCCTATATAGTGGGATTATTTTGGTACTCCCAGACCATATGAAATAAAGTTGCCATCTGTTGGAACTCTGGCGAGAGCTGGCGGTGCCCCTGAAAAAGAACGAACTCCGTAGTGAGTCTAAGCAGTAGAGAGCATCTGATTGGCTTTTTTCGAGTCTATTTGAGAGTCTAAACGCGCGTCAGCATACGTGTCATGTAATTCTGCGTGCACACTCCGCTCTATTGATTCCCGCCGGCCATTGAAGTGAGAGAGCATTTTCTTCTCTGGAATCAAGATGTGCCCGTTATTTATCTCGTCAGGGACCGTCAATAAGCCAGATGGCAGCGTGTATTTTTCCGAGCGTTGTCTGGGGAGCAGTGGTCGTACAGATCTTATACATACTACATGACCAACAACAAGAAGTAGATGCTACTACATTGTTTTCATCGTTATGTCGGGGAGAAGAAAGGCTTCGGGCTTCGACCACTCTACAGAGTAGACACACAGAGGAAAAAAAAAACTACAGGATAGGAACGAGAGAAATGGCACCCACCTTGCTAATGCGTTGGTGTCTCGGCGTCCGACGCAGCACAGGCTGATGGTGGCGCGTACATCTGCCACCCACCTCACGGGGCTTATGTCTCTCGAGGTTTCAGCAATGGAAGAGGGCTGGGGAAGTTTACCGTTTTGTGACAAGACGCTTTCTTCTACGTTCCTTTCTCTTGAGCGCCTTTTACTAAGCGGGCTCAAGGAAACAAAAAGGAGCAAGTAGGTAAACATACCAAGGCATCGTTCATTTAGTGCGCACAAACGAGCACTGCTACTTCTCAGCCGAGCAGCTCAGACTATGTCTTTGGATGTTAGCACGTTTCGTAATTGGATGAATGCCGAGAAACCGTGAGACACCACAAATCGAAGTGTATATGCACGCGGTCGTGGTTTCCCCAAAGCCACTATATTAGCGAGTGAGAGAGAGTGAGGAGTAATTGATATGAATGAAGTGCCAAACAATACAATTGAGCTGGTAATCCGCAGACTTCTAAAGCCGTTAAAAACAACGCTGTTTGCGTGCTCTTTTGCAGCAGGTTGTAAGGAATTTAGCAGACTTAGTATTTTATGTTTTTTTTCTTCGATGGCGGCACAGTGTCAAGGAACCGTAACAGTGCTCTGGAATTGTATACAACCTCGTGGTGTGAACAGATCGAGTAACACTGCAGTGCCCTATTTCTGGAGTTGTTTGCCTATGTAGAAGACTATTCAATAAACATAACACCACAATATCTAGGCACAAAGATATATACATGTGATCAAGTGGCGTGACATCCATATCTTTTGCATGATGCGGAAAAGGCTGAAAAGTTTTCATACCACGAGAAATTATTTTCAGAGCTCAGACCATTCCGCTATAGTCTGAAAGGTTTGTCAAAAAATCAGACTATAGATTTTGATGCGAGTCAAAGTATTCAGAATCAGGGACAAGCTTGAAAGGGCGCAAGAATAATACGAAACTTAACATTGGCCCTTGCAGTGCTTATATTAGACACACATACGAAGCCGGAATTTTCACATGAAAATTTGACACACGCACATACGTACACAAACAGGCATGCACACACGCGCATACATGCATAGATGCAGTCACTTGCACGCATGCTTAAATACACATACATATACAGAGTGTTGCACGTAACTTTTGCCAGGGTTTAAAAATATACCAAAACACGTAATTACGACGCGACTAAATGCATGTTGCTCACTGTTGCCTGGAGTTAATCAGACTATTTTTTTGTGTTCTCAAATATTGTTCACTAGATATGTTTAATCAACTAACTTTTTAAGAAACGAGCAGAGATAAAAAACTTTAGACGAGAAAGTTGTAGATCAGTTTGCAAAACGTTCGATTAGACAGTTTTGAACTTTGTAACTCTTAGGTACTATTGTTTTTCTGCTAATTACAAATGCCTGCTAAATACAAAAAATACCACGTGACAAACCCACTTGCGTGCCGGTACGCACATCGATTCTAGTGCTCCCTAACGTTCCGCACACGAACGACCATTTGCCCCATCGTGCTGTCTCAGCAGGGCCACAACAATGGTGTTGGCTTTGCGATTAATACGTTTATATATCGGCCACAAAAACGATAACCACTGTGACTTCTTATCGCTGTCATGACCCGGTGTGAGGGAAGCGTGTCGTTCGTACGCGGAAAGTTAGAGAGCACTAGAATCATCGTGCGCAGTGACGCGTGAACTGGTTTGTCACGTGGTATTTTTGTATTTCGCGAGCATTTGTAATTAGCTGAAAAAGCCTAATACTTAACAGATATAAAGTTCAAAACTATGTCTATTTGGACGTTATGCAAGCCCATCTACAACTTTCTCAATAAAACTTTTTATCCATCTTTGTTCCTTCAAAAGTTAGATAATTATACAGATCTAATCGAACAATATTTGAGAACACAAAAAAATAGTCTAACTCCACACAGGGGTGAGCAACATATTTGGTCGAGTCCTAATTACGTGTTCCGGCATATTTTTAAACTCTGGCTAAAGTTACGTGGAACACCCTGTATGCACATCGTGTGTTATACTGTCTCCCCCTGTTATCATGTTCGTTACATATCCCATGCACTCGGACTTGAATCCAAGGGGCATTCATTTAAATCTGCAGTTGCCTAATGAAGGTTCACACAAGGCCGTCAAAGAGTCACGGCCATTTCAGTTGCCTTTCAGTTGTGATTCGCAACTCCCTCAATCACTCAATGTGCTGGCTACACTGGTCGCAAAAACAAAGTTGGCTACACTTAACAGCGGCAACGTGGCACGTTCGCTCGGCGCTGTGCTGAGCTTTATTTAATGTGGTGTCGGATCGCGTTCTTTTATCCGAGCCAAATGGGTGCCGGCCGCGGACCACCTCATTCTCATCAGCATAAGAGATTTCAGTGGCGAAACAGTGGAAATAGTTATGCTGTGCGCACAAACATCGAGCCTTTTCGGCAAACCGCATCTCATTTACTTCAAGTTCAAGGAGCTGTTTAACGAACCCCAGGTTGTGGAAGTCAGCATTTAATGTGCAGCGGGCCTCCCCAAAAGGTGCTAGCACGTTTCCGCTGCGTTGCTACACTGCTACACCGGTACAGCCTTAACACATTTTGAGGTTACTACACCGCGACTCTCGTTGCCAATGGCATGTATTCCAGCGAGTTTTGTGGTCCATTCAAAATCTGATTACGCATGTCTTGCACTTGATTACAGAAAGGAGCTATGCCTGGGCCGGCGTATCTTGAAATAAGGCAAATCGTGATTTCGATTGTAATAAGAGTGCTCCTTTCTTTTAGTTCCCGATACATGTTACTATAGGATTATAATCAGTAAGGTGGTGTGCTTCCGAACACTCGCATATTCGCGTTGGCAGTAGTTCATATTCAAAGCAGATGCATGCGCGCACGCTGCACATGCACGGACATGATATACCATACATACACGCAAGCTACGCCCACGCGACCTTCGCGCTCGCGTTTGCGTGGGCACACGTGCGAAATGAAGCATGTTCAGCGGAAGGATTACAGTAGCTTAATTTGAGAAGGGGGTACCACTACCACGTTCGCAGAAAACAAGCATATGCGAAACGAATTCGCACACTCGAAGTGCGACAAATTTTCTAAGACGCTTGCTTACGAAGCTAAACTTCGCGCTTAGAGAAGCCGGAATATTGATAACAATGCACATACGCCAAAGATTACTGTACTCATGAAGTTGAGATGCGTTGCCGTGAGTGAATTTGTTAGAATGAACTACCATAGTGTTCGTCACCTTCTTTCTAATGCGTAAGTTTTTTTATTTTGGCCGTTTGACGTCGCTTGTCGTCTGCATCATACGGGAAGTGACAGAAGGATACGGTGCCATCTTTCCACCGCGATGCCAGGCGTTGTGGCACACTACAGTTGTATTTGGACATCGTTTTATTCTTTTTCACACCCGCGCGAGTGGCAAGGCGATGAAACTTTATGCAGCTGCGCATTAACGCGTGCAACATGGTAACACGACTCCTTTCACGGTTGATCCTCTACTAGCGGCGTGCCCTCCACTACGGCGTCTCTCATAATCATATGGTGGTGTGATGATGTGGATTATGTGGCCCGTGACGGGGCGAAGAGGGAACGGCAGTTCTGCTCTGCGGTACGCCTGGGAGGCGAAGACGAGGAAAAGGAAGCGCGAGCGGGGCGTGCGGCTCGGGCGGTTGGAGCGTGACACAGTTCGAACGGCAGCTGCTGGTCGGCGGTTCGTGTCGCGACATCGCTTAACCAGGCGTCCGGCAGCCTTGCGGACCTGGTGAGCTGGCTTTCTGCTTCGGGCTGCGTCACTCAACCAGGTGTCCGGCAGCCTTGCGGACCTGGTGAGCTGGCTTCTCGCTCTGTGGCCGGCGCTGACACGGGGACCGGCTGCATAGTTTGTTCGTGGCCTGAGGTCCTGGGGCCCGAGTGGTGGCACGAGGTGGCCGCGGCTCATGTTGGCGACGGGCCATTAACCTGCACTGCAGTGGCCTGGTGATCTACTGGCCTGCAGCACCACCATCATCACCACCACCACCTCACCACGGTCAAGGCAGCGTGACTGCACAAGGAACACCGGTGACGACCGACCTCGCCGCAGTGACAACAGTCGTAACGGCGAGTAGGACAGTTCGTGTGCCGAGGCGCGTAGAACGTTTGGCATGTAAATAAGGAACGCTATAGTGTGTTGTGTGTGAATTGTAAGCGTTATCGGTTCTGTTAAAGTCTGTGTTGTGTGTACAGAGTCACCTGACTGCCGGTTGATTTATTCCGGATCCTGGGCCCACATTACACCATCACAGGTGGTTTTGGGACGTTAAACACCACATATCAATCAATCTACAAGCGCCATTTCCATATGTGGTCGTAAGGTGGCTAGCGCTACGTTAAAATAGCGAATAGCGTGATACTTTTGTTGAATTTTGAATAGTAGAATACTCTGTACTCAGTGGTATTACAACAGATTTATGTGCATATGCTCATAGTTTAGATGAAGACGTTCATCGCCCACTGACGGTTTATTTGCAATACCACGTATTCTTGCAATCACGCACTGTACAAATAAACTTTGCCGCAGAATATCTTGGAACACAGACTTCCTAGAGAATTGTTGCACGTGTAACAGTGCAGAAACGCGACTGTCGCCAACTTTTCAATGCAAATATGTCCCCTGGCTGCAGTCACTGAAAAGCTAATTATTAAACTTCAATTACTGGGACCACTGACAGCAAGAATTATTGTTTCACTTTGCGTCCCCATAGATACTTCAGCTATCGGCAAAGACGGTTTTCATGTTCTTCTAACTGCTGAATTTTGAGAAAGCCATAAAGCTTTACAATAATGCCTTGTATACTGAGCGCCAGTGTTGTTCTTTTTGCTTTTCACTCCACTCATTCACAGCAATGTGTTTCCTGTCACAAAAAGGGTGGCTTATCCACGAGTTCTTTCTGCTCGCGGGTTGCCCTGAATGGACGCCGTGCTTTTCCCATTTCTTTATTGCGGCAGGCAAAGCTGGCGTAAGGTTCGCTGCGAAATTATTTATTGCGGGGTGTGGTCGATAGCAGCGTCGTGTCGGGGTAGCACAGTGTGAGGCACAGAAGGGCTCTTTGCTATAGTTCTCTCCTGCCGTACACAGCTCATATTTATGTCCAGCGACAAGCCCAATGTAGATACACGTGTGTTTGTATCCCCCCACTTTCCGCGCCATGGCTTTGTTACTTTTTGACCACGACCTATGGCTGTTTATAAGGGCCTAGCACGCGAGTGATTTATCAAGCAGGTCTTTTCTCCTGCCGTACGCAGAAACTGATGAAATGGTGAGATGTAACTGTGAGAGAAACAAGCTAACGAAAACTGAGCACAGGTAAGATGAGAGCATTGTGTGTCTTGTTGCGTACTCCTTAACGAAGCTTCATTTTTTTTGCGCAGGCTGTTTACGTTCACATGTGCGTGGTCACATCATTCCAGGTAGCCGTGAACATAGTCCGATAGCCTATAGCCCTTTTGTAGCGGGCATGAGACTCGGGCATGAGGAAGAGCTTTATTCGAGGCGAGCTCGAGTTGGCACACACTGATGATGATATCTACAGATGAGGAAATTATACAAATGATGATGACACGTCCAATTGATAAAGAAGAGTCAGTGACTGCGCTCACGCTAATTCCCCGTCACGCTGGAAGCGGCCTCCTGGCCACGCTAGAGACAATATTAGGAATTGCGTCGGGTGTACAGTTTCAGCCGAGAAACGTGCACAATTTCTGTCCCACGGCGACGGTGGTCGGAGGGAGCGTTAAGCGGTGAGATACGGTAATTAACGGGGGACGTTTGTTCAATCACCGTATAAGGCCCTATAAAGCGACTGAGAAATTTTTCACATGAGCCGGGCACACGCACGGGAGTCCACAGAAGAACTTCTTCTCCTGGGAAAAAGGTGACAGCACGGTGAGTTGAGTCGTAGCGAGACTTGCGAGCTTCCTGAGAGATGCCGGTGTTAGTTCGGGCCAGATGACGGCAGTGCTCGAGGCGAGACCAAAATTGTGCGGATAAAGGGCCTGCTGAGGTAGCAGGAGCCGAAAGGAAGGAGACGTCCAGAGTTACACTTGGAGAGCGGCCATGAACCAAAAAATAGGGAGAAAAGCCGGTGGTGCGTTGCGTAGCTGTATTGTAGGAAAACGTTACGAATGGCAAAATGGCGTCCCATTTCGTGTGGTCAGGGTTAACGTACATGGCAATCATGTCCGAGAGGGTACGATGAAAGCGTTCAGTCAAGCCATTTGTTTGAGGGTGATAAGTAGAAGTTGTTTTGTGCATGGTGTTGGCGGCGCGTAGAACCTCAGCAACAATAAAGGAAAGAAAGACCTTGCCGCGGTCGTTGAGCACAACACGTGGAGCTCCATGGCGTAAAATATATTACGCAGGAAAAAATCAGCTACTTCAGTGGCTGTACCAGCGTGCAGTGAGGCGGTTTTCGCGTAACGAGTGAGGTGGTCAACAGCCGTTACAATCAAACGATTTTCTTTGGAGGTCACGGGAAGGGGGCCATACAAGTCTATCCCGACGGAGAAGGAGGTGGATACAACTTTATTTGAAAAAATATTTATGTATATGTGGTTGGGCCCCTAGACGTCCGGGAGCCCCCTGGCAGACATCTCTAGGCAGGCCCGGTGCACCAGCCACAACTGGTCGTCCACTTCGAATGGCAAAGTGGGACAAGAAAGAGGTTGAAGAAAGCCAGAAGGAGCAGTAGTGGGTCGTTTCCGCCGTTGACATAAGGCACATGAAGAAACATATTTGCAATCGCGGATGAGAGGCCAGGTCAGGTGAACCGACTGCGTATTTTGTCGTACGTTTTGTGATAGCCGAGATGCCCAGCAGTAGAATCATCGTGGAATGTCTCAAGAACCTGACGTTGTAGACAACGTACGATAACGGGGACCCATTTGTTTCCTCCAACGTGGTGAATGTAGCGATGTAAAACACCATCGTGAAGCTTGAATTGTTTGAGTTGTCGACGAAGTCGGGCGTTCGGAGGAGTGGATGTGCCATCTAAGCGTGCTATTATGGAGCGGCAGTAAGGGTCAACGCGTTGATGCGACACAAGGGTAGAAGAGCGGTCGGATCTTAGCCAACTGAGACCTGCGATGGGTAAGGCTGCGGTAGAAGTTGGTGACGGTGGGCTATCACGATTGGGTAGAGGGCGGCGAGAGAGAGCATCAGCATCTTGGTGCTTTTTACCAGACCTGTAGACATCAAAGTTGTGCTCTTGTAAACAAAGCACCCAGCGGCCAAGACGACCCGATAAGTTTTTTAGCGACGAAAGCCATCACAATGCGTCGTGGTCGGTGACGACTGTGAAGTGGCGGCCGTGGAGGTGCGGACGAAATTTTCGTACCGCCCATAGAACAGCAAGGCACTCTTGTTCGGTTATTGTGTAATTTTTCTCGGCAGCAGTAAAAGCACGACTGGCGTAAACGATGACACGTTCACGTGCGGTGTTGTCACGCTTCAGTAGAATGGCACCGAGACCATGACCGCTGGCGTCAGTGCGAAGAATCGTGGGGGCTTCTGGAACGAAGTGACATTGTACCGGGTCGGATGTCAGGGCTCGGTTCAACGCCAGGAAAGTCTTTTCACAGTCTTGGGCCCAGACGAATGCCGTGTTACTTGCGAGCAGTTGATGGAGCGGCGAGGCAAGCCTTGCGAAATTGCGTATAAAGCGCCGAAAGTAGGATGCCAAGCCGAGAAAACTGCGCACATCTTTTTGACGCAACGGACGGGGAAACTCGAGGATGGCAGCAAGCTTTTCAGGATCCTGTCGAATACATTCTTTGCTGACTAAGTGCCCTAGAACCTTGATCGTCTTGCTTGCGAAGGTGCATTTTTTCGTATTCAGCTGTAAACCAGCTTTTGCAAGGCGACCTAAGACTTTTTCGAGACGTTGTAGATGTTGCGAAAAGGTAGACTAAAACACTAGGATATCGTCTAGGTAGCATAAGCAGGTTTTCCACTTCAGGCCGCGCAGTACATGTCGATCATACGTTCGAAGGTAGCAGGCCCGTTACGAAGTCCGAAAGGCTTTACGTTAAATTCATATAGCCCATCTGGGGTGGTAAAAGCCGTCTTCTCTTCGTCAGATTCGGAAAGTGGTATTTGCCAGTAGCCCGCTCGCAGGTAAAGGCTGGAAAAATACTCTGCGCCATGCAACAAATCTAGTGCGTCATCTATTCGTGAGAGAGGGTAAACATCTTTGCGCGTTATTTTGTTCATTGCCCGGTAATCAACGCAGAAACATACTGTTCCGTCTTTATTTCGCACCAACACAACTGGCGAAGACCATGGACTCGAGGAAGGACGTATGATATTCCGTCGAAACATGTTTGAGACATTTTCCTCGAATATCTTCCTTTCTGCGAGAGACACGCGGTATGGGCGCCGGTGAATTATTTGGGAGCCGTCAGTCTGAATTCGGTGAGTCGCAGAAGTTATCAAACCAAGGACAGCGGAATGAACGTCAAACAAAGGGTGATGTCTGTTCAATAAATTCAGCAATTCTTGACTCTGGGCTGCTGTCAGATCAGGTTTTATCGTCACCGATAAAGGAGTAGTAGAGTTGAGTGGCGGGATGCTTGGCTCTGGTAGGTCTTCTTGACTAGGAAGGGCAACAATTGCAACGAAATGCGGGTCATTAGCGCATGTGACTGTTGATCCACAGGGTAACAATAAGGGTTCGGGTGTCTGATTTAACGCAGTAATAAGAACAGACCCTTCAGAAAAACGAACAAGGCCTGGAATGATCAGGATGCCTCGATGTTCCGTGTGGCCATAAGGTAGTAGAAGCACGTCACCATCCACAATGTTGATGCAATCAACGCTAATTACTTCTTCTCGGGATGGCCAAAGAACATAATCTGAAGTGGTGACGAGACGAATGCGCTCTTTGGGTTTCGATACAGAAGAGTCGGCGGGATTGAGGTAGATGAGACGCTGACGACAAGATATAGAAGCGCGTGCAGACGACAGAAAATCTCACCCCGAAATGAGTTCGTGGGTACACTCACGGAGAACTGAAACAGCAATATGATGACGAATACCGTCTATGAAAAGACGAACTGTACACTGGGCGAGTGGGCGAAAAATGGCGTTCGTCGCAGCATGGAGAGACGGGCCTGAGTAAGGTGTCGTTACTTTATGGAGATGGGAGCAAAGGTCAGAGCGAATAATGGAAATAGCAGCGCTAGTATCCACTAGAAATTCGACGCGTATACCTTCTACTAACACTGTTAACAAGTTCGATGGTCTGTCTGGAGGAATATCTGGCTGTCCGGTGGATGCAGTTTCCCCTCCTAAAACTGCATTGGAAAGTTTTCCAAGTGGGCATTCAGAACATTAGAGGCGGGTCGCAGAGGCGACATGGAATGGCGATTGGGAGATGGTGAGCGGCGGCGAGACTGACGGGAGTTCACAGGCAGATCACTACTGTAAGGTGGAGAGGGCGAACGCTGAAAGAAAGAATGGTAAGGCGTGCGCTGGTAGTTCGTGAGTGGACTGAAGGGTCCGCGTTCCTCTGGAGCGTAGCCACGTTGCTCGTCCTGTTGACGCCTTCGGCAAAAGCGAGATATATGACCGCTATAGCCGCAATAATAACAGATTGGGCGTTGAGGACCCGGCATGGCGTAATACGGTTGTGGGCGCATCGGTGTTGACACTGACGCCACAGGTACATGGCCAGCTGGTGTAGCCGCTGGGATAGTGGTGGGTGCTGAGAGCGCCGCGACTTCTGCGTACGTTGGTACCTGACGAGGTCTGAATTCGGCGGAACAAGGTTAATGTGACGCAGATGCAATCTCTTGCCTAATGATGCCCCGCAAGTTGGTCGGAGCTGAGGCTAAAGTAGACGCTGGGGCGCAGGAAGAGCAGCGCATATGATGCTCCTCACGAACGATGTCGCGGACCAGGGCACGGATGTCGAGGGCCGCAGGAAGACGAATGTCTGAGGCATCATGGCAAAGACGAAGAGACTGAAGTTCTTCTTGTCTCTGGCAAATGGTGATGACATCTTGAGTCGTGGTAGGGTTTTGCGACGCAAGGGCGTTGAATGCGATGGTATTCATGCCTGATAATATGGCGTATTTGGTCGCTTTGAGGCATAGCTGAATTTACACGCTTGCACAAGGCAAGAACATCCTCAATGTACGAGGTGTATGATTCACCCGCCAGCTGAATGCGTTCAGCAAGCTTCTTCGTTGCCGCTTCAGCGCGAACTCTGGGGGAACCGAAAATCTGACGGAGCTGCCGTGCGAACGTGTCCAAGTCGGGAACATCTTGGAGGTGGTTCCAAAACCAGGTTTTGGCAACATCAGTTAGATAGAAAGGGACCGTGCGCAACTTGTGTAGAGTATTCCACCTGTTCAACTCGCTGACGACGTGGTAAGTGTGTAGCCATTCTTCAACGTCATCCCCTTTTGCTTGATTGATTTTGATTTCGCACGTGTTTCGGTGCATTGCTCCATTCAAAACGTTCCAGTTAACAAAATGCTCATTATTATAAAAGTCATGTGCTTGTACGTATTCTGGTGACACCTGCGTCTGGCTAGGACAACGCTGTAGATGCTATCGAAAGTTTAGATCATTACAGGTGCAGCGCTTTGTTTTCTTGCAGTTAGGGCTTTAAAAGCTTGGATGTCACAAGTTCAATGATTGGGTGCCTCGTTTACCTCAAGCATTACAGTTTGGTGAAGCAAAGTGGTGGACTGAGTGATTCATTGATTCATTGAATACTGGTTATATAATTTATTTTTCGCTCTTTTGTGGTGACTTGTTTGAACTTATCCAGCATTCATAGTTACTTTCGTGTTCATCACGCTTGCCTGTATCCTGATTGTAGTCCGCTGGTAGTGGGTGTCTCGATCATTTTGAGTATAGTCGAGTGCTGAAGCCAAACATACGTCAAAAATCATCAAGTGTCGTTAACTATGGTCTGGCAAACCTGCATTCAACCGAATAAAACGATACCATGGAGAAAATGTTGAGAATAAATATTTGATTTCGTTCAAAGTCACGCGTATTTTTTATCTATACACTTATTAAAATGATTTTTGGACCTCCCGTTTGCATCTCAGTGACGTTTTTGTATTATATCTGAAAATGTTTTTCTTTAATTTGCAAGGGTCATTGAATTTTCACTTCTGCTGGGCTTGTTCGCGAAAGTTGAGTCACTTTCTTGGGCTTTTGTTGGATTATTATTAGCCTGTAAGCTCGGTAGCATCTGGCAACGCTTAACATTGTTAAAATCTTAAGTTTGGGTAATTCGCATTGCGTGAAGATTATCTGCTAAGTCAATACTTTGCCACGAATGCCTGTGCGAGACATGCACTTTTTTCTAGTATGTTGTGCATTCACACTAAAAACCTCTTCGATACTATACCTGCCGAAAAATGGGCTATGAGAGCAAATTTTGCCTCAATGCAGTGGTTTGCCCCAGACGCATATTTCCCTACAATGCATAATTCAGCCCAGCAGCAGCCCTTAAATGATCTGATTGCCATCAAATGCACGAAGTGTCTAGAAGCTATCCGTTGACGAAATAAAAGCTAAGTTTTACTGCTATACGGCAAAGCAATGAATGCGATAGCAAGAAGATGTAATGTTAGACGAGATATAAAATGCATGACTCAGGCTTGGCTACACTGATACTTCTCGACTTAAAGCATGTGGGCCACAGCCCGCACACAGAATATTTTAGCGGTTTTCAAGTGGCGGCAGACCCCGTTTCGCCACAGTACAAAATCGTGACACTTGTTTCCATTTAAATTCAGAATGTTCGTCCTAGATTTATTTTTATCCTCATAATAGAAATGTTGGTGAGGTACACAGACATGAGGGCCCTAAACGATGTTTTCATGAGACACCACATGGGGCCACCATGTGTTGAAGCCTAACCGTGAAACGCTGTATTTCAAAACCGGAATGTATACATTTTACTCATTTTGGAGGTCGGTATTGTTGGATAAAATCGGGGCCTTGAATCATCTTCAGAAATAACACGTACATAAGATATGACAAATCACGACGGTATTGTTTGCTAACAATGTGTGCCAACTCCTCCCCTCCCCCTCATCCTTCGCTCTTAGATTATTGCCTGAACCGCCGGCCCTTGAGGAAGTAAATTCTGCGGCTGCGGTCCACAGCCCGATATGAGTTTGAGTCCCCTGGTTTCGATAGTCAGATCCGCCCCTTTGATCCTTTCAGGCACCGTTTGAATATGCTGCAAATAAGACTGTCAATCATTACAAAATACGGCCACATCATCCAGATAGTGCGCCACCAAATATTCCAGTAGGCTGGCAGCTATTTCGGATACCACATCGCCTAACTCCAGAAAGCACAGGTGTTAAATGATACGGCCGCTCTATGGGAAGATCCTCTTTTCGCACAACGTCATTGAAAGCGGAGCACAATAAATGGTGTACAGACGGACCACCGGTGCATGTTAAGATATCTCACTTGACAGTGATCGTGACCGTGGTTAAAAATTAAAGTTCACAGTTTCTGCTCGAGCGTGCCTTAGACCACCTCCCCTCTCCTCTCCATGCTCGCCTCGCCGTCCTCTCTGTTTGAGGATTTGACGGCAAGTCTAACACGTGGAGGGCTGTTATCACATGCGCTATCCAAGCGACAGAGATTGGCCGGTTCGTTTGGTCTCTGATTCAGCCGCGTTCATCGCCACCACTCGCCGATGTTTGACCGCGCCTAGAAAAACCACGAGTGGGAGCTGCTAACGAACAACAATTTTATACGGAACGTGATGGTGATAACGACACCAACGACAAAAATTCGTTGAGAGTGACTGCATAATTGAATAAAAAGTGGCATATCCCACGTACAGTGGGAATCGATGATATGAAAAGCACGAATGAGAAATGTTGATATGTCACTTTAGAATTAGCACAATGTTGCAGAGGTGGAGGTAAATGATGCCGCACATGACTTCCGTGTCAAGATTATCATGTTTAGATGTGTCGTTTGGCTTCGTCATCTATTCATATCTCGTGATACCAAATTTACTACATGTGGAGCTAGAGGAACAGCCGCAAGCACGTTATGTGCGTGGTATGTTTTCATGTTCTTGCATGACACGCGTGTTAGGATCATCATGTTTGCACCAGTCATAACATATTTGCACAGCGCAAGACTACAAGTAGTTACGCCCTAACTACTCGTAGTCTTGCGCTGTGCAAATATGTTGATTCCCAATTACCATCTATCCCAAGCATCTGTCTTAACCAGTCATAAATTTCGTCATGAATTGATACCACGTAACACCAAATTTGGTATATGTGGAGCTAGCAAACGGCCACGAGCGCATCATGAAAATCCCAATATACTGCAATGTAGCGTTGACGCGCGCACACGCCGGGCACAGCGACGCTACGTTAGCAAAACGCGACCACTCTATTGTCTGACACCCGGAGTAACCAGCGTTCGACGGCGTGACCCGACGGCCGCTGGTCGTCGGGCTGCTGTGACGCACGCGCTTAAACGCGCATGCGTCAAAGCAACGCAGTGCGGTGCCCGCCTGCGAGTATATGAGAGGATCGGTGCCTGGTTTGGCAATGCCGGCGTTACGCGACAAAATGAATGCCGGCGAGCACGCACACCGCGTCACGTCGGAATATATTGGCGCCTTGACTGGGGCATCTAGCCCTGTTCTCACATGACACGCATCTCATGATTATCATGTTTAACCAGTCACATACCTTCGTCATCCATTGGCGTCACGTAATCCCTAATTTGACATATGTGAAGCTAGTGAAATAGCCGCGAGCGCATCATCAGTGTGGCATGTAGTCATGTTGTTACATGACCCGCATGTCGTGATTATTATGTTTGGATGTGTCATTTACCTATAACGCCCATTCACGTCCCGTAATACCAAGTTTGGTATATGTCAACCTAGCGAAATGACCGCGAGCGCACCATGAGCGTGGCCTGTAGTCATGCCTCATGACTTACATGACATGCATGTCATGATTTCCAGGTTAGGGTCTGTCACTTGTGTTCGCCACGCAGTCATGTCATAACATACCAGTTTTGCAACATGTCATGTGAACGAAACCACTTCAAGAGCTGCAGCACCATGAAATGTAAGTCATCACATTCATGACATACATGTCATGATTTTCATGTTATGAGTAGTCAAATATGTTCTTCGTTGTGTTGAGTTGTCATCGTTGTGTTGAGAACACTGCTATGCACGATGCGTTCACTCCCCAACGGAATGGCAATCACATTTGTTCGAAATGCACTGAAGGTTCTGTATGGCCTGTCTCTGCAAACCTATATTAACACCGTAAATTCCAGTCTCCTTCACTTAGTAAGATAATCGCAGATGAACCAGACACTGAAACTGTGCAATGCCTGTGATTTTGCGAGTATGCAAGGTGAGTGCTACTATGAGTGCGGCCGTATAAATTGTTGCCTCTCTTCTGTCCTTCCTGTATTTTATTTTTGCCTCTGCACTCGAGTAGGGTCAGTCACGTGCACCTGCTCAATTGTACTGTGTTTCTTTGGCATTTCTATCTCTCTTAGGCACTTCCAAATTTTCGTAGTTTATAAAGTGTATACGTGTAAAAAAACACTTTTTTTCTTCCTTAAAAGCACAATTCAACTCTTATTTCGAATACGTGAAGTAAAGAAGTCTATAGGTTTTGTGGACTTGTATTTTTGTTTTACAGAGTGCTAATAAGACCTAGCAAACAGCAATGTCAAGGAAAACACATAGGATTGTATTAGTAGGAAATGTAACGTATATGTGAAGAGAGGAAAGTGCACGAAAACATACCTCCTTGTGGACAGTGGCTATACCAAATACCTTCGAATACCGCGACCCGGTGGTTTACCAAATTAGCTACAACGGCCCCTACTCGCCGTCCACTTCATGGGATATATATGTGCATCTAAACGTGGGAGCGTCCGTCAGCGCCGGCAATAGCCATGACGGCGAGTGTGGAACACTCTCTTTCTGAACGCATGAAATCTGCCAAAAGGAGACCCTCGCTATGAATGAAGGAATGTAGAAATGTTTAGGGCTAGTTTTTTATATAATTAAGCACAATAATATTGCGAGCAGAGAAAATTGCCAAGGAAAGTATAGAGCTTGTTATTAGTAGTACCAGAATGCCCCTTATGCGTTGAAAGGCAAGAGGCACACCTACGTAGCCACGCACTTTGTTGATGCTGTGTCTACTGTCGATGATGCTAAATTGTGGTTGATACCATTGTAAATCAACAGCTTCGAACCATTCACTGGTTAGCTGCCGAAGCGTGGCCTGCTAGAGTGATTTATTGTATTCTTCTGTCTCGCAGTAGCACCCAGTTGACGTGTTTCCTCACATTCAATACGGTGCTGAAGTTTTTCTTTTTTTAAATGAGATTCAACCAGTGCAAGAGATCTGAAGTAGAACACTCGACTGCGAAGCATAGTGCCTGGGTGAGGTTTCAGCATCGGATGTATCTTCATTGTGTTGTTGATTTTTATTAAGGTGGAAGGCTGAGATGTCCCAGGAAATACGAAAATTAAACGTCAGCGCCAGTATGAGCGATGCAAAAAATCATCTGACCAGGGTACTTATCAGCAAAACTTGTGACATAATTTTGGTGTCACTATGACGCTGCATACCGTTGGTTACGTCATTTCTCATTACGTCATCACATTACGTCCTTGCTTTGTCAAACGTAAGCCAATGGCGGAGGCAGTGCAAGAACACGTAAGATACGGAAATTGTTTGAATGGGGGCATGAGAGAATCAGTAGATTGAGTAGAAAATATCAATAGGGGCTTGCCTTTGAGTCGTCTTAGGTGAATGCATGTAAGATCCTGTGAATATTTTCTGAGCATCCATCGGGAATACTGTAAACGCCGATACTGACATCTCATCTTCAATTGAATGAAGTTTAGTGTATCTACAGCAAAGTTGCGAGGGGGCTGCACTAAGCAGATTGAGAGAAGCTTGGCGATCTCATACAAGGTTTTCTGTGACAAGACCTGTTTAACTTTTTCACGTTGAGAAACAGATGACAAACTAAATGCTCCGCTCACCGGTGTAGGCATCCGGGACAGCGAAATTCGCTTGTTCAACATATTTCCCGGCAATGTAAAAGTCAAACCTGAAGTGAATCTGTCAAAGCACGCTCCTTATTTCACGCCGACTGCATCTTGCGAGATGAAGCAGTCTTTGTTGGCGCAGACATAACTAACGCAAGTGTAATTTCCATTTTACATCTACCATAGATAAGTGTCTGCTGCCTTGAATCCAAGGTAAAAGAGCGGAGCCACGAAAACGCCCTATTTCTCATGGAATTACCACTG